>NW_024427350.1:105494-186136 GCF_017639655.2 Falco naumanni | reverse complement strand
GGGCCTTGGAGGCAGCATTTTTCTGTGCTGGAGGCTTTACTATGCCTTTGTTTAATCGCTTCTGATGGTTTTACCTTCCAAGCCTTTGTCCAGTTGCTTTATGGATTTATAGCGATGAGCGTCTGTAGGCAGCTATGGCAGTATGTTCCAAAGGAAGGAATATTTCTTGGAAAAGTACTAGTACTACTTTTCTCTAATTTTTGACTAATACTATTTCAGGCCTCGGGTTCCTGTTTTATAACAAATTGTGACAATTTTTTCCTCCTTCACTTTTTCCCAGGCCATTCATACTTTTACAAACCTACCTGTCTCCTATGTGATTTTCTAGGTTGAGGAATCCCTGTTCAGTCTTCATATAGAAGCTGCTCTGTACTTCGTAGAAGGGCAGAAAGAATGATTACATTTCAAAGGCTTCAGCTTGGTTTTTAAGATCAGAACTATACCCATTGTTTCAAGACCCACCCTGTCCCATGGGTTTAGACAGGGAGATCATGATAGTTTTCTTGGAGTTCATTTTGCAGTAGTTAGTTGTCTCATAGAGCATTTTTCATGTCATGTTTCCATGAACCTGAGTTGTACATGCTCAAAGCACTGTGCATGTCTCCCATTTCTTGGGTCCTGCTTCCTCTGCTTGGCCAACGTACGCCGAGGATTCGCGAGGGGGAAGGCAATGCTTATAAAGCACGCCTGCCTCTGTAACGCTCCTGAACCTCGGTTATTTTTCTATGCTAAGTTGTCCATTCCAGAAAGCAGGCTGTCCAGTCATTGGAGACGTTGCTGTTTCTCTCACAACATAACTCATGTCTGGCCACGAATCCCTCCCACTCCTCCTCTGGCTCCCTTAAGAGCAGAGAAGTTGAGGTTATACAGGGCACAAAGGCTGAACTCTCCATGTGTGGAGATGAAGGAATGGCTGCAGAGATCTGTTTGAAGGGTGATTCATTCCCCAACCTCCCTCCAAGAGAGGGGGCTCTCTTTCTCCTGGCATGACTGTGATTCACCACATTGTGTCTGGTTTAGGGTTTAAGGAGTCCATGTAGGACACCGCCAGCTCTCCCCCCGTGCTGTTGCGTGGCAGCCTTGGAAAGGCAGGTCCATCCCCTGCTGCCCTTGCTGTAACCCGTGCAGCGAGGAGAAGGCTCTGCCTCGGCAGGGGGATGCTCTCCAGGGATGGCCGGGTCGCTGCCCTTCTCAGCTGGGGATGGCTCTGAGGCTTTAAACACGCTCCACAGAAGTGCCATTTTGACAGAGAAAGTCTCGTGTTTGTGGTTTGCTTCTCACCTGGAAACCCTCACCTGCAACAGGCAGAGTAGGCTCGGTGCTGAAGTTTGAGATTGGTTGACTCCCAGGAGTCAACTTGGTTGGTTGGGAAGAATGAAGGTTTGGAAGCTCTGGCAGTGAGGGACGCTTTGGTTGGGGGTCTCTTCTGGAGGGTGAAGTGTTGGCAGGTGCTCCAGCAAGACTCCAGGCATTAATCGGCTGCTGTGCGCAGCCAGGGGCTCTCTCCTCTTCAGCTCGGTCTGAGGTGGAAAGCAAAGGTGTGCTCGCTCGGGTTGTGGGACAGCTTGGGAATACTCAGGTGTAGACTTGCATGCTCGGGCATAGGCACTGACAGGCTCCAAGCAGAAGAAATGGGCTTGCAGGGCTGTGATGGGCAGGTTGGTGTGGGCCGTGCCCCACCAGTCTCGGTTCCGACCTATCTTCACAGACCCACAGCAAGTGAGGCCCTGCTGCTCCAACACAGTGAAGTTCTCATCTGCGTCCCATCCTGCCGTGGGCTGTCACTTTGCTCGCCTCCCTCTTCTGCCCAGGCACCTTCGCTTGTTGGCAACAAGGGATCAGGAGAGACACAACCCTGGTGGTGTGCTTGCAGGAGACTCTGGGTGAGCCGTGACCAAGGTGGGACTCCTGAGAGTCACCTGAATGACTCAGATGCAGAATTCCCTGTGACCCGAGTGGGATCGCAACCCAAAGGCCACCTGGGCACATCTGAAAAAGTCTCCCTGTAGATAGTGTCACCTTGGGGATAAATCTTTACAAGCCCACCCAGAAATAAGGTGCTTAAGGTGGTGTCCAGGACATCCTCATGCTGTACACATGCAGCTATCAGGATGTGATAAATGTATTGATCTGTGGAACTGCTAATATAGCTAAAGGCCGTGACAATTCTGTTCCCTGTGGCTTCCTCTGTTCCTTGTACTCCCATCAGCAAGGGTGATGAACAAAGTCTCCCTTTTGCTTTACTCCAGGTGAAGATATTCATGCAAGCCTTCATGGAGCAGCTGAAGATGTCAGGCTAGACAGGAACTCTTTGACAGTTGGGAAGACCTACATCATGCTGTCAAACCACAGATCCATCGGCATCCACAATCGGAGTAAAGTCATAGCCCACTTCCGGTGGAAGGCTTTTGTTAGTCAAGAAGAGGAGGACCAGGAGAAGCTGAGGTTTGTTGGGAAGATTCCTTTCAGTAAGACACACTGCCCAGGGGTAAAACTAACGTACAGCCTCAGAGGGATGTTGATGCTTTTTTGAATGGCATAGGACAAGTAAACCATCCACAACATCAGGGTGTCCCCCCCTGGGCTTCAGGGTAATGGAGCTCAGTGCTTCCCATTCCGTTCCATCCATGTTCCAGCTGACGTTTTGGGGAGGAAAGGTTGACTGCAATGACTGCATTTCCTCGGAGAGCAAATTCCCATCTGTGGGAGCCCTAAATCAGTGAGGCCAGGTCCCTGGGTTTGCAGGGGGTCTGTGAGGCTGAGGAAAGTGTCGGCACTCCTTACCTGGGACTGCGTTGAGCAGGTAGCACCTAACAGCTGCAGGCAGCGTACCTGTTGAGATATTCACTGCAGTTTCTTCCCCTCCAGCTCTGGATAAGGACTGCTAACCTCCTTCAGCCTTCTTGTCCAGTAGTGCGCAGGGCAGGGTGCTTTGCTGGCCCCGAACGTTGAGGCCATCCGGCTGTAGGATGCTGAATTGCCTTGCGCTGTCCCGGCTTCCAGCACAACGAGGTATCCCTGCCCCTTCTCCGGGGCTGGGGAGAGTTTTGGAGGTGGAGGGTTCTGCGGGGAAGGCAGGGACAGGACTTGGAAGTGCCTTTGGGCTGTCAGCACCTGTGTCTTCACGGTGCTGAGAGGTGGGGCAGGCTCTCCAGAGGGTGTCTCTGAAGCTTTGAAATTCCGTTTGGGGCAGCAAGGAAATGCTTCTAACCCAGGGGGAGGCACTGGAAGTGACACTTAAAAGCTGGGGTGATTTAGGGGGGTCCTTGTGTGACTTTTCAGAGTTGGACGGCTGTAGGTGTATAGGAGTTAGTCTGAACCCAGAGCTGATCAGGAAACTGCCTTCAACTGGAGCACTTTTTAAGGGCTACTGAGCAAATACAGTTCAATGTAATTAGGTCAGAAATGCCTTGAAGGCCAAAACTAGTTTTCCACTGCTCTCTGTTTTTAATTGCACAGTGTGTGACTTCTCTGCAAGATCAGTGTGTTAACAGAAAAAGTCTGTAGTTACAGAAAAAGTTTGTAGTCCCTGCATGCACAGGCTATCTGCCCTGCTGAAACCTGACAGGATAACAAACGGTGATTGCTTCAGGCAGCTTCCCTATGCAGATGTCCCCGGAACCCCTTTGGAAGAGTAACCCAGAGAGGGTGCTTCAGGGAAACCGCAGGCACGTCCGAAAGCGTGGAACTAATGAGCAGGACATGCACGGGAGAGTCTGTGTTTAGTAGCCACCTTATAGCTTGAAGTGAGAGATTGTTATTTGCTTTCCAAATCCATTTTCCTCCTGCCTAACCCAATTGGAAGAGTGAGTTCCACCACATTTTTTTGTGATGTACTGAATGTATTCTTTTTTAAAAGCAGGTGCCACCTTCTTGGCTTTGCTTCATGCTTTGTGCTGTCCCCTTTTTCTATGTACAAGAAACCCCACTGAAGACAGAGCATTGATGGTTCTATTCAGCTGCAGGGGAACTGCCAGGGAGGCTGTAAGAGAGGGGCAGGGCCGGGCGCAGGCCGGGGGGGTTATCTGTTCTGAGCCCCTCGACCCCTGCTGTAGCATATCTGACAGCCCTGCCTCGCTCACAGCCGCTGTCCCAGAGGGAACAAAGCCCAGGAGAGAAAGTTCTCTGTCGGCTCAGGGGAAGCACACATGCAGGGGTGCAGCACCCTCGTGTTGCAGCCAAAGTGATAAACCAGCCTTGCTTAGCGCAGCTCTCCGTGCAAAAACCTCCGTGGCTGCAAGGATCTCAAGCCTCGACTCTGAGTGCTTCGATGGAGCTCCCTCCCAGCCAGCCGAGATTCCCGACCGTCCCTGACGTGGCGCTTTCCCTCCCAGCAGCGCCCATGCCCATTGAGTGCCTTTCGCTTGCAGCCGGCTGTAATGCCGGCATCAACCCTGCACTCCAGTTTTTGGCCTCTCTGAGTGCTGCTCACTAGAATAGCCCCGAGAGTGACACACACACACACACACCCCTGCCCCCGTGCCTGCTGCCCCCATTGTGTCATAGGGATAGGAGTTTGCCTGCGGGCGTGGTGGGATGGTGTTTCTTCCAGGAACCACATGGATGGCAGCGTGAGCCCTGGGGGGGCTTGCGCCGCCTGGGCTCACAGCTGGGGAGGCAGATTCCCCACTCGCAGGGACTGGGGGCGAGGGGAAGTGTTTTAGGGACGGACTGTGGGGCCTGGAGGGAGGGATTTGAGGGACGGACGCCGAGGAAGGCCTCATCCCTGCAGAGATGGCTCAGGCCCAGGGCAGGGCTCTTCTCTGGATGCCACGGGGTCGATTGCAAAGGAGCAGGCTGCCCCATGCAGGGAGCAGGTGCGTGCCGGGGCTGCCAGGGGCCCTGCCTGCCTGTTCCCAGCCCAGCCCCAGCTGGGGCCAGCCCTGCGCTGCAGCCCTGGGGCCGAGGCACACGGAGCCGGGCATTGCTGAGGGTGCTGCACCCTGCCGGGCCCCGCTGCCAGCTGCTGGCTGCCCTGGGCTGCCCCTCGCTCTCCCCAGCTCTGCCTGCTGCCAGTGCTGGGGGCACCGCCACGGGGCTTGCCCCCTGCCCACAGCTGCCCTGACCCACATCTGCAGCTGTATGTGGTGCCCACATCGCACAGCTGGGGCGGGGGTGGCAGGTCTCTCTGGTGGCAGCCTGGGACTGGGGGCAAAGCCAAGCCCATCCCTCACTTGTGATCTTTGTCCCCAGGGAGAGCCAGTGCAGACAGTGTGCTGCGCTGGAGAGTGTCCCACAGGGGAGGTGATGGCCGACTGCAGAGCAGCACTGAGACCTGTGTGACAGCAACGGCAGCCGGTGGCTGCAGAGCAGCCCAGGGGAGCTGGTTCCCCCGACGGGCCCCAAAGCAGCCTTCCTCAGCCCCTGCTTTTGATGACATGTGGAGCAGCGCAGGGATGTCTCTCAGGCTTCCGGGCCTGAGGAGGCTTTCCTCCTCAGGGGCACTGTTAGAAATCCTGCTCCCAGGATTAAAGCACCCCTCCTCCCCATGGATCCGAGTCTGTGTATCCAGCCCCCTGGAGCTGGGTACAGGTGCCCTGAGGGGTCTTTCAGGGAGGATGGGGCCACCTGCCTGGTGGCTCTGACACAGAAATGATGAGCTGAAGCCCTGTGATGGTGGCTGGCCGGTTCAAAGCCTCCAGGTTCCTCAGCCTCTGTCCCCAGGAGCGTTTATCCCAGGCACTGTTTCAGGGTGTGAAGATGGATGCCGGTGATGTCCTGGTGCCTGCACCTGGCTCCCACTTCAAGGTTGTGATGCCTGAGGTCAGGGTCCACCTGAAGGCCCTGACAGAGATCTCCAGAGACTTTTGTTCCATTTTGTGTTGCCTTAGGGCTACAATGTGCTGGAGTTTGGGGGCGACAAGGTTATGGTATGCCAGAGGTTAAGCGAGTAAAGCGTTAAAGCATGTTATTGTTATGGACAGAATCTGGGTTTGTTGGCTCTGAGTTCCTGGGGTTATGGTAGTGTGATCTTATTACGTGTTCAGTGTGTGGTTTTTTTTTTTTTTTTTTTTTTTTTTTTTTTTTTTTTTTGTGTAGTGTGCCTTTTTTTCATCTTTTTGGCCTTTGCAGGGTTTGGCTGGGTGCCTTTGGTTTTAGGATTTTGGGGTTTTAGTGTTTTTAGGGTTTAGGATTTTTAGGGTTTAGGGTATTTAGGCTTAAGGATGTTTAGGGTTTTTAGGGTTTAGGTTATTTAGGAGTTAGGGTTTTTAGTTTTAAGTGTGATAAGGGGTTAGGATTTAGGTTGTTTAGGGTTTAGGGGTTTTAGGTTTAAGGGTGTTAAGTGTTTTTAGGGTTTAGGCTGTTTAGAGTTTTTAAGGGGTTTAGGGTGTTAAGTCTTTTTAGCATTTATGTTGTTTAGGAGTTTTATGGTTTAGGGTTTTGGGGCTTAAGGGTATTTAGGGGTTTTAGGGTTTACGGTTTTTAGGGGTTTTAGGCTTAAGGAGGTTTAGGCGTTTTAGGGTTTAAGTTGTTTAGGTTTTAGGGTTTTAAAGTTTAACTGTGTTTAGGGTTTTTAGGGTTAAGGGTCTCTAAAATTTAGGGGGTTTATGGCTATAGGTTTTTTTTGGGGGGGTTAGGGTTTTAGGGATGTTTAGGGGTTTTAGGGTTACGGATGTTTAGGCGTTTTAGGGTTTAGGTTATTTAGGGTTTTTAGGTTTAAGTGGGTTTAGGGTTGTTAGGTTTAAGGGGGTGTTCAGGGTTTAGGGGTTTTAGGTTTAAGGGTGTTTAATGTTTAGGGGTTTAGGTTTTTTAGGGTTTAGTTTGTTTAAAGTTTTAGATTTCTAGGTTTAAGGGTTTTAAGGGTTTTTAGGGTTTAGCTTGTTTAGGGTTTTAGGATGTTAAGTGTTTTCAGAGTTTAGGTTGTTTAGGGTTATGATTTAGGGGGTTTAGGGTTCTGGCGTTTTAGGGATTGTAGTGTTTACTTTGTTTAGGTTTTAGGGTTTTTAGGCTTAAGGGTGTTTAGGGTTTAGGTGTTTTAGGGTTTACGTTGTTTAAGATTTAGGGGTTTTAGGTTTAACGATGTTAAGTTTTTTTAGGGTTTAGGTTGTTTAGGGGTTTTAAGGTTTAAGTTGTTTAGGATTTAGAGTTTAGGTTTAAGGGTGTTAAGGGTTTTTAGGGTTTAGGTTTGGGTTTTTTTTAGGGTTAAAGGAGGTTTAGGGGTATTAGGGTTTAAGTTGTTTAGGGTTTTAGGGTTTAGGTTGTTTATTGTTTAATGTTTTTAGGGTTTCGGTTGTTCAGTGTTTTTAGTGTTTAGGTTGTTTAGGTTTTAGGATTTTTAGGTTTAAGGATGTTTAGGGTTTTTAGGGTTGAGGGTTTTTACGCTTTTTAGGGTTTAGGTTTTTTAGAGTTTCTAGTTTTAAGGGTCTTAAAAATTTAGGGGTTTTAGGGTTTGTGGTTTTTAGGGGTTTAGAGTTTTTAGGGGTAAGGTTTTTTAGGGTTAAGGGTGCTTAGAGTTTTTAGGGTTAAGGGTGTATCGGGGGTTAGGGTTTTTAGGCTTAAGGAATTTAGGGTTTAGGGGGTTAGGTTTAAAGCTGTTGTGGTTTTTTTAGGGTTTATGTTGTTTAGGGCTTTGGGGTTTAGATTGTTTCAGATTTAGGGGGTTTAGGTTTAAGGGTGTTAAGGGTTTTTAAATTGTTTAGGGTTTAGTGGGTTTAGGTCTAAGGGTTTTTAGGGTTTAGGGCTTTTAGGTTTTAGGTTGTTTAGCTTTTAGGGGTTTTAGGTTTAGCGGTGTTAAGGGTTTTAAGGTGTTAAGGGTTATTGGTGTTTAGATAGTTTAAGGTTTTAGATAGTTTAAGGTTTTTATGTTTTAGGTTTTTTAGGGGTTTGGGGTTTTAGGGTTTAGTTTATTGGATTTTTAGGCTTAAGGGTGTTTATGCTTTAGGCCTTTATGGTTTTTAGGATTTAGGTTGTATTGGATTTAAGGATTTTAGTTTTAAGAGTGTTAAGAATTTTTATAATTTAGGTTTAAGGGTGTTTAGGTTTTAAGGGTTTTTAGGGTTTAGGTTGTTGAGGGTTAGCGCCAAGCGACTGTCGTTACAGAATACAAAGGGAGAAGGAGAAAGAAGTGTCTAAACTGTCACATTCTTTGGACACCGCCAAGAGTGAGAGCTGTGGGGGCTCCCTGTCTCCCTGTAGAGGATGAAGCTGGGTTAATTAGCATTGATAATATACAGCTGTGGGCTGGCTGGGGGGTGGGTGGGTTGTCTGATGTAGACAAGGTGCAGGTATGGCTGGTTCTGTTAAGAGGTTGGGCAGCCAATGAAGAGAGAGGAGGAAGAAGCAGAGAGAAGAGAGCGAGTGAGCGAGTGAGTGAGCAAGCATGCCCTGGGTGAGGAGAGACCAGGAGGATGTAGCAGAGGGACTGGCATGAAGAGTATGTTGGTATGTGGTGGTAAAAGACCTTGTTGTAGCTTCTAGTTTGGAAAGTGCTGTGACATCTTCTCTCTTGTGTGTCCCAGGCCCTACCTGCCCCTCCTCTGGCCCCATCTCTTACCTGTGCTGCTGTGACCGTTTTGGTGTTGCGGGTTGACTTGGGTTGGACCAAAACTGCTCTTATGTCTCCCCTTCCTCTGCCAGACAGGGGAGAGAAAATACAATGAAAAGTTGGCGAGTCATAGTTGAGGATGGGGAGATCGCTCGGCACTTCTCGTCACGGGTGAAACAGACTGAACTTGGGGAAATGGTTTCAGTCCATTAGCAGGCAAATCAGAGCAGGAGAATGAGAAGCAAAACCAAATCTTCAAAACACCTTACCCTCAGCTTTCGCTTCCATCAGGCTTCGCTTTACTCCCAATTTCCTTGTCTCCCCTCCCCGCTGGGGGACGGCAGTTACAGTCAGTTGATGGATGTTCCATTGATTCTTCTTCTTCCCCTTCCTCAGGGGGAGGTCTTCTCATGCTCTTCCCTGGTTCCGGTGTGGGTCTTTCCCTGGGATGCAGTCCTTTAGGAACAGAGTGCTCTGGCGTGGGACCCCTGCGGGTCCCTGACTGAGATGAAAAACACTTTCATTATGGATACTTCCTCCCTCAGAAAGACAACCATGTGAGCAGAATGTACTACCTGGGACAAATGTCCTTTCCTGAACAGTGGCATGAAGTGGACAGACTGTATTTTTAACTGTCTGAAGGGTGCTGAAGAATGGCCTCGTGAGGAAGGCAATCTGAGTCCATGGGCTTCAGTGGGCATGGGCTCACACACTGAGAGACATAACCTTGTGCCATGTATTCCTTTGACCAGGTAAAATACATGGACCATTCCTGAACCGATCCCTTACTTAATAAACCTCAAACTTGTAAAACAATGACAGTTTTAATAGGCCCCAGGACAAAAATCAAAGCCATGGTCTTAATTGGTCACTTCACTGAAGAGAGAGACTGTGTTTGTAAGCTCAGTCTGCTTATAGTCACCGAACTTCTCTTCTGCTTTCTTCTCTGAGGCTGGGGTTCTGCTAGAGCTATTTTAGACCAGGTCCATGTGATGCAATGCAGACTCTGATCAAGACGTTCCATGCTCCATGTCTAGAGGTGGTAGCTCACTGTTTGGAGGGAAGAAGGGAGCTTGAAACTTCCTATTGTATCACATAACTGTATTTTTGTTGATAGCCCAAAATATTATTGTTTTATGATCTTCTCCAAATAGAAGAATCCATTACATGTGCCATTTCACCTGTAGCTGGGACTACTTTCATTGCCCTCTCAGTCTTCTGTGCAAGTGCAAGCAGGTGGCCATCCAGTGGGTTAGCACATGGGCAGACGAAAGAGGCTGAATTCTTTGAAGTGGCTTGTTAGGAGCAGGCAAGGCAAGCAAAAGAATTTCCAAGTGCTCATGGTGCTGCAGTCAAAGATGTATGTCAAAAAATGTCTGGAGACAGGCTGCAGGGCAAGCATGGGACTGCCTTTTCCCATCACACCCAGAGAAGTTACCATAATTTGGGGTTCTGCTCTTCTGGACTGGTGGGATGAAGGTTGGGTATAACCTTGAGAGCTTCCGTGCTGAGGAACTCAGAGGAAGAGTCAGGCACAGAATCTAAAAGAACTGCGGTCACGAGCATGTCCTTTATGGAAGTGCTCTGAAGACGTTCTCAGACTACAGCACACACAACAATTTGGGAAGCATATGGGAGATGACTCAGAAGGATGCAAATAATAATGTCATTTACCATAAGGAAAGGTGCAATTTCCACGTTACTTTCTCTTCTTTGTTCATTATAGCATTGTACACTATTGCCCGCAGCCTGGGACAAAGGGACCTCTGCAAGAACCACGACCTCTCTACCATGTCGGGGGCCCACAGGAAATCAGAAACAAGACACAGCTGTGGACAAGTGGAACCCGGAAACACACATGCTATCTGTATTCTGTCTTCAACCCACACAGTCAAGAAGAAGGTGTCCACAGCCATGGGCAAAAGGAGGGCTACAGCACCCACCCTGCCCTTATGCCACCCAGCTCCCATGGGCAGCTCAAAGGTGCCCACACACACGGACAACGGGAGAACCACAAAACCTGCTGTATCTGTACCCCGTCATGCTACAGACAGGCAGAAGGTGCCCGCGGCCATGGGCAAAGAGAGAGCCGCACCACCTGCACGATCCACAACCCACCCTGCTCCCACGGGCAGCTCAAAGGTGCCCGCAGCCAGGGACAAAGGGACCTCTGCAGCAACCGCCACCTCTCTACCATGCCGGGGTCCCACAGGAAAACAGAAGCAACACGCAGCCGTGGACAAGTGGATCCCTGCAACACACACGCTATCTCTATTCTGTCTTCATCCCACAGTCAACAAGAAGGTGCCCACAGCCATGGGCAAAAGGAGGGCTACAGCACCCACCCTGCCCTTATGCCACCCAGCTCCCACGGGCAGATCAAAGGTGCCCGCACACACGGACAATGGGAGCACCACAAAACCTGCTGTATCTGTACCCCCTCATCCTACAGACAGCAAGAAGGTGCCCACAGCCATGGACAAAGAGAGAGCCGCACCACCTGCACAATCCACAACCCACCCTGCTCCCATGGGCAGCTCAAAGGTGTCCGCAGCCAGGGACAAAGGGACCTCTGCAGCAACGACCACCTCTCTACCATCCCGGGGCCCCACAGGAAATCATAAGCAACACGAAGTCGTGGACAAGGCGACCTCGACAACATGCACTGTACCTGTTCCCTGTCTTCAACCCACAGACAACAAGAAGGTGCCCACAGCCATGGGCAAAAGGAGGGCTACAGCACCCACCCTGCCCTTATGCCACCCAGCTCCCACGGGCAGATCAAAGGTGCCCGCACACACGGACAATGGGAGCACCACAAAACCTGCTGTATCTGTACCCCCTCATCCTACAGACAGGCAGAAGGTGCCCGCGGCCATGGGCAAAGGCAGAGCTCCAGCACCCACTCTATCCTCACCACGTACAGCTCCCACAGGCAGCTTGAAGGTGCCCGCAGCCGTGGACAGAGGGAGAGCTGCAAAACCCAGTGTTCCTCTACTCCATACAGCTCCCACAGGCAGCTCGAATGTGACTGCAGACACAGACAACGGGATCACCAAAACACACATGGCATTTGTACCCCGTTGTCATCCAACAGGCAACAAGAAGGTGGCCACAGCCATGGGCAAAGAGGGCGCCTCACCACCTACCCGATCTACACCTCATCCGGTTCCCACAGGCAGCTCAAAGGTGCCTGCAGGATTGGGCAACGGAGCTTTGCAGCAACCACCACCTCTCTACCATGTCGTGGTCCCACAAGCAGCTGGAAGGAACACAATACCACGGACAAGGGGACCTCTGCAACAGCCACTGTAGCTGTACCCTGTCATCATCCAACAGACAGCAAGAAGTACACACAAGAGCATCTGGAGTTCTAGATGAAATTAAATCATTCTTCTCTTATTCCTTCCAAGTATTTCCAGATCCTTGGATGACAGCGCTACCACACAGTGGCACATTCCTGTGGTCTGCCACGACAGGGAGAGAGCTCTCAACACTGCAAAGGACAGATAAGACAGCCCTGCCCCTCTACGCCATCCCGGACTTGCAGGGAGCCTCCCCAAAACATGGGCAAAGGGGGCTCCACAAAATTCTCCCCTTCTCTTATTCCTTCCAAGTATTTTCAGATCCTTCTCTTTACACTGAACAGAGGCATTCGTTCTCAGTGTTCAGCAGTACCTCATACACAAGCTGGCCTTATTCCAACTTTGATACTTTCTTAAGATAATTGGACAGTAAAGTACAAAGTTTTGCTCCTTAGAGGCAGGTTCCAAGAAACACCATTATCTTCATGGAGTCCTGACAGAATTCTGTTACAGATACCGCTTAAATATTTTTCCTGAAAACCAAGGGTGCCTGAGAAGACATTCCAGGCTGTGGGACCTATGGCAATTTGGAAGGACAGCAACACAGAGAGAATTATTTGTCCATTTCTGTACCTCACAAGCACTAGGAATTAATGAATTCCCTATTTAGGGAATTAAGTTGTAAATGAAGGATTAGACTGAAATAATTCAGGACATTTCCTTCAAAGACCAAAGTATTCCTTTAATAAATCGCTACTGGTTTATATTACTTGCCACAAATACATCTGGAGCTAGGTTCATTTTCCTCCAGTCCTGTCACAGGCACATGTCGTTTGTCCTAAGAGAGGTCTCAGGACTAGTTTTTGAAAGGGAATCAGACAGCTGAGGTCATCTTTGTCCCAAAGAGTCACTCCCTAAGGGAACACACTGGAGAGACGCCACAGTGGAACGACCTACTGCTGGCTGATATCAGTAAAGCTTCCAACTTGCCAGCCAGCTAGAGGGCTGCAGGGGCACGGGCAACTGCGAGGGGACACAGCCAGGACAGCTGGCCCAGACTAGCCAAAGGGGTATTCCATAACGTGTGACGTCATGCTGAGTATATAAAAACTGGGGGAAGAAGGAAGGGGGGGACATTTGGCATTATGGCGTTTGTCTTCCCGAGTAACCGTTAGGCGTGATGGAGCCCTGCTTTCCTGGGGATGGCCAAACACCTGCCTGCCCATGGGAAGCAGTGAATGAATTCCTACTTTGCTTTGCTTTGCTTTGCCTGGCTTTGCTTTGCTTTGTTTTGCTTGCGTGTGTGCGCGGCTTTTGCTTTACCTATCAAACTGTTCTTGCCTCAACCTTTGAGTTTTACATTCCTTTCCAATTCTCCTCCCCATCCCTCTGGCTGAGGGGGAGTGAGCAAGCGGCTGCGTGGTGCTTTGGTGCTTGGTTGCCGGCCAGGGTTAAACCACGATGCGCCCCCAAGTTCACGTACCAAGCAGGACGTCCCATGATATGGAACCTCCCTTTGGCTAGTTTGGGCCAGCTGTCCTGGCTGTGTCCCCTCCCAATGTTTTCTGCCCCTCCGTCCCTCTTGCTGGCAAGGCTTGAGAAACTGAAAAGTCCTTGACTTCGTATACACATTACCTAGCAACAACTAAAAACATCAGTGCGCTATCAACATTGTTCTCACACCAGAGCCACAACACAGCACTGCATTAGTTACGAAGAAGAAAATTAAATACATCTTGAGCTAGATTTATTAACATGACATTAAAGGAAGCAAAATTCACAAAAGCGTAGCACTTTGGCAAGGTCTCCAAAAACCATGTGCTCAGGGGACTAGAAGTGCTGTTTATTAGTTTTTAGAGGACCATTTCTTCCCATTTATCATCATGGAGCATGGCCATGGATTCTACACTACCTCCACCTTCTATGGTATGTTGCAGGGAGTTGTTGTGTTGGTGTATTCCTCGCATGACTGCTGCAGCTGTGTGCCAGCCTCAGAGCTCTTTGGTTTTATACTTTTACTTTATAGGTGAACAGTGCTATGTTTTTCATATAACCCTTAATTTTCAGATGCAAACTTTAATTTTTCTAATAATTCCACACCTGGTTCCCCCAAAAGGGTAGTGATACTCCCTGCTCACACAGACTGGCTCGCCTGTACTGGTAAAGCTCTGGGGCAATTGGGAACAAACCCTGCAGGAACCAGAATGGGGGAGGCTGGGGCTGCATGAAGCCACATGGTGAGCAGAGGTGGTACAGCAAAATGACTGCACAGCAGGCAGAGGTTTGTGGAATGTCGCCAGAGCTCCAGTGGGAAAGGGGAGTCTATGTCCACGGTGAGTTCTTTTTTATGTTCATGGCATAAACAGCCTTGGGAGGGAGCTGGCTTAAGATGGCACTTTAATTTACAATTATTAGCTTTGCAACCTCAGTGCCTTGCTTTTGACGGGTTTTACTTTTTATGTGCTAAAATGGTCAAAGGGTCCTGATTTTATTCTAGCAAAGTCCGTATCCTTTATACGAGGAGATGTAAGACATATGCAGTACTCAGGGACCCAGGTCAGTAAAGGGGAGTCAGAGGTCTCGGGAATACAGCCTATTAAACCCTGTTCCACAGGCAGTAACGTAACATTTGAAAACTGAACGGCAAGTCAGGAAGATCCTTTCATGCTATGGCAGGTTGCTTGTGTAAGGCTTTTATTGTCTGCTCAGGCTGCTGGAGTAAATTTCCAATAATAGGACCTATTCTTGTAGCTGGGAGAATATACTTGTTCTAAGAAATACTCAACTTATATCTTATCCCTACCTATAGACTGTAGGAAGCTCATTAGTAAAGGGAAAGAAACTCTACCAATATCCAGGATACCCAGGCTTTGATCAGTTTTAACAGTCTGGGAATTTTACTGCCTCTGCCGTTCATTTCAGCTGTGTTTTGTGTGCCAGGCATTTGAAAGCAAGTGCCACAAAAGTAAAAGGTAAAAGAGATAATATTGGAAAAGTCTGATCAATTCCATGTCTGCCTTTCTGAGCAGAAGACTGAATATGCCATAAATTAAACTTGACTGGATACCAATGCTGCTAGTTCTAGATGAACAGATGAGAAATTTGCTACAACAGCTTTCCTTCTGGTGCTGCCTAATTTAAATTAATTGCCTGTCTGTGAGTTCAAATCAAAAATTAAGGATCAGACTAAGCCTGTAGTATCAACATTGCACCTAATTGTTTAATCCTGGAAATTGTTCTTCCAGAGCTCAGCTTCCAAGGACAACTGCTATGAGGTTCTGTGTGGGTTGCGTTTCCAAAGCAAACATTGCCCTCTCTCCACTTCAGCACCTTCCCTTATGGAGACAGTGAGCTGCAGCATCATGTGTCTCTCCCCCACTGATAACGACTTGCTCTCCCAGCAGAGCCATCCTTTTATTTTATGCTGATGGTCCCAGTGCTTTGATGGTAACAGTGTGGTCCTGCTCACAGCTGTGCACAGCCCCAGCCCTGCTATCCAAAAGCCGTCCAGAGCTTGTAGGCAGAAAAGCACCATTTGTTTATATATAAAGAGAGTTTATGTGTTCTGGAAATGAGTTTCATTTTAGGCTATTTCCCCAAGATACAGGGAAGAGGAATGAAGGGGGACTAATTTCTGGTCAATAAGCCTCAATAACAGGTAGAGTCACCGACTCGCAGAAACGCTCGGTGCTTTTGGGATACTGCTCCTCCTGCCTGGATTCTGAATTAGAGTCTACACAGAAGAAACACAATGCTTAGTGGAACTCCAGGCAAAGAATTTCATGCTATATTCTCAAAAGACACATAGTGAGGTTACCCAGAGCATGAATGCTTTTCAAGCATTTCAGTCTTTGGGAAAAACTTTGGTTGAGACCCTCTTCTTGCATCACAAACCTGGTTGTACTGTTTCTTTGCTCCAACATCTGCAAAATACTTGCATCTACCTATGTTCCTCCAGGCAGTCCAGCTGGGGAGTTCCATTCTTTTCCTATTTCTCTTGCATTGCAATTCCCTTCCACCTCTGAGTACAGGCACCAGTGGCAGGTGCAGTGCAGGTAACAGCCCCGCAAGGTCTCATGAAGATGTTAGCTAATGCTTTGCTTCTTCTTGTACATTAACGGGCCAGAAATTCCATTATTTCTGACTTCTTTCTGCCATCTTTGTGCTCCCACTGTTCCTTTTATTCCAGCATCTCCCTCTACCTTTTATACATGTTCAGGTATTAATGTTCTGGGTGTTGACAAGGCTCAGATTCACCTGATCCACGAAGAACTCTCTGAACTAGCTTGGGGGGAAAATCCCATCATTCCCATGTCTGTATGTGCAAAAGGTACATAGACTCTTCTCTGCCCCATCCAGCTGGTTTAAAATCTTTCTGCGTCAAACTCAGCCACTTGTGTGCTACACAGAAGAGAGCTTGATGGGTAGAAATGCATTTTACAGCTTTCTCTGACACCTTGTCATGATTTAATTCTGAAGTTTGGTTTCAAAATGAGGATTTCCTGGGGTTTGTCATCCATATTCTCATGTTCTGAGCAGCCACTGATGGGAGTTTCAGAGATTATTTCAGAGATATTTCCAGAGATTAGCCTAGGAATGGTGCGTCTTTATACCAAATGGGGCATATTTATGGAGCACGTTTGTAGAGAGAACATATTTGCACTGAAGCAGCTCATCCACCCGTAAGGCATTGCGTTGTCATAGCCATCCTGCATGAATTCAGGGCAGTGAAATCCAGGGCTGGGGTGACGATGCTGATTAAAGACAGCTCAGCATGGTTGATGGGGGAATGCTTTTCACTAGTGATGTGGTTTTTCTCAGGTACAGATTTGATTTAATAGGTAAGGGATCTGAATAAGGTGGTTGTGACTTTGATGCAGTGTACAGCATCTGGTTTGTTGGGTCAATAATCTGCAAGGTTTAACTCAGTAACAAATTGCAGCTTTCATCAGCTCCAGAAATAAAACAAGGTGGTGTCCAAAAGCTCTCTGCCTGCTGTGTCCTTCATCAGTTATTACATTGTTCGGGTGATCTAAGCTTCTGCCTTGTGACTCGTTCCTTGAAGTGCCACTGTCAAAAGCAGGCACTTAATGCAAGGCGGGACTATGTGAGATTTGCTAGTCAGCAGTTCTGTCTGGAAAAGCTTCGTCTCCACAAGCAGTGCAGTTTATTGATACTCCTTCTCAGAATATCAATAAACACGCCCTGCTGAAAAGGTGTTCCAAAAAATAGATACACCTGTGGCTTTCTCAGGTGCCTGGTCCTACATTCCTTACTAAGGAAGAATTTGGATTTGATAGCAATGTGTTTTGATATAGACTTACTTGATCTGAAAAGTGGTTTAATTTCATTAGAATATAACTTTAATAGCTTTTATTGGATCAGTTAGAGGCATCCACAGCTGTTTGTTGGACAGAACCTCTGATTTCTCTCAACACCAGCAGCTCGTCTTTGCAGGCACAACTGAGCACAGATATTTCTAAATACTAGTCTGTAATTGCAAAGCTTGCCCAAAGCCCAGTGCAGTGGAGATCTGTTCCGTTATTGCCACCCAAATTTTCACAGTACTGGCACACAGAAAGTGTAACACATTTGAAAGATCTGGCAAGTGCCAGAGCTTTCCACTCAAAGACCATCCAGCCGTCTTCAACAATATTCCAGCCAAAATGGTTTTAGCGGGGCTTTGACATTTGAAAGCATTTGCGTTTTCTTGACAAGTAAAAGGTGTTGACAAAGGAATACTCTGAATATTGATGAAAATGAAGATGATGAGTCAAAAAGCGTACTTTTATGGGGTGTATTGACTCCTAGCAGACAAGTAGGAGAGTTTTTACCTGAAGGTCGTGCCTGATTTGTGAGATTATGGAACTGAACAAATTCCCTTCATTTTTTATAAATTATCTCTCTTATATGTTCATTGTAACCTGATATGGTATTTTCCAAAAATGGGACTGGTATTGGAAAAATAATAGTCACGCTAAATAGTGGCTAAGTCTCCCTGCATTTGAAGAGACCTAAATGTTCTACAGTTAAACAATGCACAGTGCATGCAGAAATTAAACAAAAGTAGCTGGAAGTGGTAAGTATGGAGAAAATCAAATTCCCTGGAGAAAATTCAGAGATGAAGACAAACGAAATCTGAGTGGAAGACATGTATTTTCTTTATACTCCCCCCCTCCCCCCATTTTATCTTAGTGCCGGGGCACGAGCATGTTGCATTATTCTAGGAGAGAATCCAAACAGACAAACATTGTACTGAGCTGCAAGTAGGAAACCGGGGGTGGAGGGTGATTTGATTTCCAGATTAAAAGTCCAAGAAATTTATAAACGTAAATGCGGTGAGGGGAAACTGAGAGCAGGACCCAGCGGTGAAGCCCAGGGCAAGGGGCACTGCCGGCAGGCGCAGGGAGGTGGTCCTTGCCCCCTGCCCTGTCCTGCTCGGGGCTCCCCCGGGTGAGGCAGGCCCGGCCATACTGGAGAGGGCCCCGCCCCCGCCCCCCCCAGCCCCCGCCCACTTTCCGTTGGGCTCAGACCGTTGGTCACGGGGAGCCCACGGCCACCACAGGCAGCAGGGCAGAGCCGTGCTGGCACGCAGCGGCGCTGGCAGGAGGCAGCCTCTGGCCCAGGAGCGCTGCCACAGCACCAGCACCCCGCTCCCCAGCCTCCCCGTCGCCGGCTGGGCCCCCTCCTCGGTGCACGGCCAGGGCCCTCCTCTCCCGGGCAGGATGGGCCAGGCCAGCTGCTGCTGCGGCTCCAGGTGGGCTCCCCCAGGGCTCGGGGACACGCGGGCACACCTGGGCCATGCAACACTGATGTTGCTCATGCCTGCCGCTCTCTGCTCTGCAGGGAGGCTCTCAGCGACGCCGAGCTGGTGCTGAGCGCAGACGTGCGGCTGACCCGGGGCCGCAAGAGGAGCGAGAGGCGCCTGCTCCTCCTCCACAAGGAACTGGTGGTCGCCAAGTTGCGGTAAGACCCTCAGAGCCCAGACCCTTCCCCCCAGCCCCGGCCCAGGGACACCCTGGCACCAGCCCCAGGCCCCGGCCCCTCGGTGCTGGAGGCACCCATGTCCGTCCCAAGGGCAGGTGGGGGACAGGGCTCTGCGCGTGGGGACCCAGCCCAAGGAGCCCCCCTCCAGCTCAGTGCCCGCCTCTGCTCTCTGCAGACATGGAACCAGCCTGCGCCCACAGCTCCGCCTGGTGCTGGACCAGCTGTGGGTGCTCAGCAGCAGGAAACAGGCAGCGGGACACAAAGAAGAGGAAGGCACCGATGAGGGCAGGACCTCCCTCATCTTCACTTGGTCCACTGGCTTCTGCATTGATGACTTTGGGTGAGTTGTGGCACCACATCCCATGGCCAGGCAGGAGAGGTTCCCAACTGTGCCCATGCCACCCTGTGAATGGCCTCTGCCCCCCCTCCTGGGCAGGGAGCAGGCAGCTCATCGGAGGGAGGGATTGATGGGGGGGCCTTTCCCCATCCTACATCGTCTGGCCACCTTTTGGTCCCCAGAAGGGAAGGACAAAAGCAGCTGCGTGGGCAGGATGGCAGGACACAGGGAGCCAGGGCTTGGGCAGCACCTCTGCCCTGCCCCACAGGGCTTCATCCTGCCCCTGTGTCCTTGCCCACGGGGTAGGGCTGTGCAGGCACCCACCTCTGCCCATGGGCTGGGGGCTGTAGGGCCTGACACCGTGTCTCCTCTCTTTCTGCAGTTCCTGGGCACTGAAGGAGCAGTGGGTGGGCACACTGCTCAGGTAAGCCAGGGGGATGCTCCCAGCTGGCCAGGGGAACATAGATCCCCAGCTCTCGGGCAGAGCTGCCGAACAAGGGAGAAGAGGCAGCCTGGGGCTCACCCAGCTCTTTCTCTGTGCCTTTCCCACTGCATAGGGCATCAGAAGGACCCAAGAGAGCCTGAGTCACTCATGTGGCATCGCTCAGACTCCTGGAGAAGGAGCTAAGCTGCTGCTGTGCCATGAGTGTCACTCTGGTCTGGGCTCTGTCCCTGAGCAGTGGTCCTCTAGCTGAGCATCAGAGCCATCACTGCTCACCTTCTTCCCATCCTTCTCTCTTCCCCAGTGGAGGATATTTAGCACCAGGAACCTGGAGAAGCTGGTGGAGGGGCAGGCAAGGGTGAGGATGGCTGCCTTTCACCCACCTCTGGCTGTGCTGTGGTGCCAGGGATGTGCGTTGAGGGGGATGGGCTTGTGCAGGAGAGAGGGAGGGAGTGTCCCACAGTGCCTCTTGGCCAGTGGAAGGGGTTGGGGAGCCACCAGGAACACTGGCATGGCCTCGCTGGTGGCACTGGGAGAAACCCTGCCACGTGGGGCAGAGAGCCCAGGAAGGCAGAGGCTCCCAGCTTTGCCGTGCTCAGACTCTCGGTGCTGGGTGGCTGCTCACTGGTGGCCCTTTCCTCTGTGGGGCTACTCTGCTAAGCACTGCTGTGTTCTTGCAGACTGATGCCAAGCAAGGGCCTCCCACGGACTCATCGAGCATCAGAGAGGGACTTTGTCGCTCACCAGGTGAGTTTTGGAACAAAAGGCCACCTCCTGCAAGCGGTTGATCTATGCTCACTTGTCCCCTGAGTGTCGCCATGCAGGTTGGGCAGCCCAAGGAAGGAAGTCACCTGGATGAACAAGGACACCTGCTGGGCAGTGGCTGCTGCATGTGGCTCTGTGGGGACACAAAGCTTCTGCCACTGTTGTGGTGGCACGCTGGATCTCGGGAGCATCCCAGCCACTAAACCAGAGCCACAGTTGCAGCTGCTGGCTCCCTGCCCGTCCTGCTGCACTGCTCAGCACTGGGCAGCAGGCCAGGCAGGCTCCAGGAGCGCTGGCCTGAGGGTCTCCATTGATGGGCTCTGGCTCTGTCTTCCTTTGCAGCAGGAGGGAGCAGCAGCAGCATGAATAGGAGGAGGGGGCTGCCCTGGCCCTTCGCTCTGCAGCAGAGCGTGGCTACTGCCCAGGCACCAGGGCAGGCGGGCTCCGGCTGCAGCAGGGCGCTCTTTGGGCAGCCTCTGGAAGCCCTCGGTGGGGAGGACAACACGCTGCCCCGGCCCATCCAGGTAAGCCAGCCTGGACACCGGGTCCCCAGCCCTCCCCCTGGATTTTCCGTAGAGATGGTGGGTGTCCCAGGGCTCCAGGGACAGGGGACTGGGCTCTGCACCCACAGCAAGGAGCCAGCCCTGAGGCAGTGCTCTGGCCACCACTGCTGAAAGGCAGCTCCTCTGCCAAGCAACTGTCCTCCCGCCTCTCCTGCAGGAGCTGCTGGCTGCCCTGTGGCAGGAAGGACCATCAACAGAGGGGATATTCCACCTGTCTGACAGCGGGACAGCAGTTCGGGAGCTGCAGGAGGCCCTGGACCGTGGCGCAGATGTTGACCTGGCCAGCCAGCCTGTGCTGCTGCTCACTGTCATCTTGAAGGTGAGCACTTCTGAGCTGCAGCTGGTGGAGCTCCAGGCTGGCCTGCAGCGTTCAAAGGCTCACCTGGAGTCCTTGGCATTGCAGGACTTCCTCTGAAACATTCCTGGCAGGCTCCTTGTGAGCAACCTCTACAAGGACTGGATGGCAGCCATGCAGAAGACCAGCGGGGAGGAGAACATGGAAGAGCTGAAAGCAGCCTGCCTGGTGAGCAAGCAGGAGCCCTGACCTCTGGCTGAGAGCACCTGCAAGGCTGTGCGACGTGACCACTGGCTCTCGCCCACCTTGGGCAAGGCTGAGGGATGGCTGTGGGCAACATGTGCCTTGTCAGACTTCTGCTCCTCTTCTCTCAGGGTGGCCAAGAAGTTGCCTGTGACCAATCTGCTCCTTCTGAAGCAGCTGTTGGCTCTCCTCCATCATATCGGTTGCAATGCAGCCAGCAGTAAGATGAGCTGCAGCAACCTGGCTGTCTGTGTTGGGCCCAACCTGCTGGGCCCACCTGACGAGGGCCTGCTCCCACTGGAGGCAATGCTGGAGGTCACTGGGAAGGTACTGGTGCTGTAGTGAGCTGCAGAGCTGCAGCCTTCGCAGCGCCTCTGGGTTTGGCTGCACAGAGGTCTCTGGAGGCCTCCTCCCTTGGGCAGATGCTGCTGGGGTGGCTGCCTGCAAGAGCAGCCCCACAGCCACCGCCTTCTGCACAGAGGCAAGGTGCAGGAGAGGCAGGGGCTGCCTGGTCATTTTCAGGCAGCTGGGTTGACACCAGGGCTTTGACGTGTGCAGGTGAAGGTGCCGGTGGAGTTTCTGGTGGAGAACTGCGGCAAAATCTTTGGGGAGGAGACAAGTGACCCGCCATGCCCAGCAGCCGAGGAGTGGCTGCTAAGCAGAGATCCAGAGGTAAGAGGCAGTGGGGCTGAGGGTTGTCACTGATTGGGGCTTGGGATGCCAAACCCTCAGCGTTGTTTCTGGCGGGGATGGGCATCGTGTGTGGTCCTCTCAGCCCTGCTTGTCTCATGGCCTCTCTTTGCCCGTGCCTCTTGGGGCATGAACACTTTGCTCAGCAAGATGAGCTGAGGCCTGCAGACAGGGCACGGGAGGGCTGAAAACAGAAGTGGTGGAGGGCTGCAGGTGGGGTTTGCTTGAGCTGGTTTTTACCTCCAAGGACTCACTGTGATGCATGGGCTTTATCTTTCTAGAGCTGCATTTGGAAGAGCCAAGCGTTTGTGCAGTCGCAGAGGATACCAAGCATGCGACAGAAGCCTTGCCGCACACATCCCCCTCTCTGCTCAGTGTCCTCGAAGAAGCTGAGGGAGATACGGTGGTGGAGTCTGCAACGGGAGAGGTATGTCAGCCCTCCAGCCACGGTGACAGCCTGTCTGCTGTAGGAGGGCAGTTTCTGATGAGGCCATGTTGCTGCTGTGCCTGTGCCTGGCAGCAGAGCCGGGCTGTGTTTGGGCTTTTCCTCCAGCCCCTCAAGGCTGATGCGTAGGAAGGGAAAGTAGCAAGATGATTCCCAAATGCACTAGGCATGTGCTTGATCAAACAAAAGGCCCACAAAATAGCTACAAAACGACAGAGGGGGGTCGCTGCCAAGCTCAGAGGGGTTTTGCCCGGATCCTACTTTGTTAGAGCTTCATCGAGTCTAGGGCGGGGGGGGGTGGGGGGGGGGTGGGAGGTGGGGTGGGGGGGGGCGTGGGGGAGCAGATGACTGTGCCCTGTGGCTGATGCAAACCAGCCAAAGGGATCTCCTCTGGAGAGCTGAAGAGCTAAGGGAGCAGTTTGGCCAGCAGTTGCTTCCAACTCCAGATCGTCTCTTGCCACCTGCCAACTGCAACATTTATCTTGTAGGCACCTCCAGCTTTGCCTCCAACTGCCCTCAAGAGTGCAGCAAGCCCCCTGGGGTGTCCAGTCGATCTGGCCAGCCTTTCAGAGGACAGAAGGTAAAATGGAATCACTTTGGTTAAAATCAGAATGGACTACAGTGGATGGTGGCTTTCCCCCTAACTAATTCCACTGTGGGATGGAAAGGTTTGCAGGCTCTCTCCAGAACAAGAAACAAAGAACAAACAAAAGGCAGCCAAAGAGAAAAGAGCCCTGGGGAGAGGACAGTGAAAGCTGCACAGAAAAGAAGAGGAAGAAGAAAGAAAAAGTGTTTGGGGCTGCACCTGTGCAAAGATGCAGGAACGTGCAGAAGGTCAGGAAGCCCAGGTGTGTACCAAGCGCTGCACCCATCTTTCTCAACTCTCAGCACTGCTCTGCGTCAGTGCAACTTGCTGGCAAGGGAGGGCGAGGGATGGTGCTGGGCAGGGTTTGGAACGAGCTCCGTGGCAGCTGCCCAGGGGCTCCCCACGGAGCCCTGCTTCGTGGCACAGGGGCACTATGCATCTCTGCTCCCACGCAGGCCTCTAAGGGCATTCCCCATGGGGACAAGGCACCAGAGACACCCCTTAGCTGATGGCAGCAACAGCTCTCCTGGGCCACGAAGAGTTCCTGCTGAATGCTGTTCCCCACACAAAGGGGAACAAAGTCCTGCCTCTTCCTGCTTTCAGGGAGTTAGCAGAGCTTTCTGACTCTCTCATTGCAGGTGCTGGTTCGTTTTCAGCAGCTGAACCACTCTGTCTGCTGGGCCCCCGCAACCATTATTACCAATAAAACATGCTTTTCTCTCTTGTGCCTGTGCCTGCCATGGGACTTTCTGACGTGGGGAGCTGTTATCTGGGGATGAATCCTCAGGGAGGAGTTTGGGATGGTCCCTTCTACCAGTGACCTTTCCGTTGGGCATTAGGGCTGCGTTGAGGTGCTTTAGGTGCGAAACCAGAGCACAATATCACACGGGAGGGTGGCAACTGGAAGGGACCCATGGAGAACATCTGGTCCAACATCTGCTCAAGGAAGTTGCCTGGGACCACATCCCGGCGAGGTTTGGGTATCTCTGTGCAGCAGCGCCATGAGATCAGAGCAAGGACAAGGCAGAGGCAGGCCACGGTGGCCAGGAAGGACTAAAGGTGCTGATGCCGTCAGCTGCAGCTTGCTGTCCCCTGCAGTCACCCTCCTGGCACAGTGCTTGATGGCCACTTTCCTTAGACCCCCTGAGTTCATGGCAATGGTGGAGATTAACTGCCATGCCAAACGGTATAGTTGTATCAGGTCACTAACAAGCTAACTCTTGGTTTAAATCACACCAACTATCTATTAAAGGTTATCTGAATCCCAGAGATCTAACAAGGGGGGAAAAAAATCCCCCAGAAAATACTACATATGCTCCCTTTTTCACTTCCAAAGGACGCCGGGTTTGCATTATAGGTTGCAGTCCACACCTCACCCAGTGCATTTGCAAGACGCCATCTGGGAAGCCAGAACACCTGCCCCCTCCTACCCCGAGGTGGCTGCCAAAGCAGCAGCATGGCAAGGATAGCAAGCTCCCCATCGGGCCACCTGTACCTGTCAAACCTCTGGCTGAGCACTTGCCATGATACCAAAAAACGGGCCAAAAGAAAACCCTCGTGACTTCCTTTTGTAAGTTTAGAAGGCAAGCATTCTTTATTGCAGCACTGGGCACACGGAGATTAGCATCTCAAATCATGTGCAGCCACCTGAACAGCCTTCTGCAATTCATTACAACAAAACATACATATTCATCACATTTCTCCAAAATATAAGACACATTATAACTACTTCCTCAAAATCGTTTAGATCTGCATAAGACACTTGCGTATGTCACTTTGCTCCTGGGGGCCTTTCTTGGGGTCTCTCAAGACTGCTGGCGGTCAGCAAGCTCCTGAACTCCAGCTGAACTTTCTTGGGGAACGTGTGCTCTACTTGTTCCTATAGAACTTCATTTATTCTCTGTGCTGTATTGAAGGCAACACACCGTTACCCCACTACCCTCATCTATTGGTATAGCCCAGGTGCCTCAGAAAGCTTGCCACCCCTTACTGAGCTTATTCAATAGGCCGAGTTAATCACTGCTTTAGTTGCAGCCTCTCCTAGTGATTCTTTATAACTTAATCCTGTCAGCGAGGAGAAGCGTCCAGCTGTGCCACTGAAGGCAGCAGTCTCAAGTCACCAGGCTGCTCCCTAATGGAAGCAATCCTGACTGCCTGGATCTCGCCGCTGAGAGGCTGTATTTAAAAAATGAAGTGTTTTCCAGCAAGGGAAACAAGGCTGGAGCACTCATACTCCAACTGGTGACTCTCCCAGGCAGCTGCATATTCCCAGTCCCTCAGCAGGGCAGGTGTAGCCAGGGCCCTGCCGGAGTCAGCAGCAAAACACGCTAGCCCTGTTCCTGCAGGAACTACAAACGCCGGGGCGGCTCCAGGGGGCTCTGCGAGTCGGGGTGTCTGGTGCCTGTGCCCAGGACACCTGCCGGCACCTCTTTCCCTCCTTAGCTCTCGGCTCACCCCCAGGGCTGCCCCGGCCGGGCCTGACTCCAGCTGCCCCGGGGGCCTGGCACACCAGGGGGTTGGAGCCTCCCCACAGAGCCCCCGGGCAGCCAGCAGGCAGCAGACACCCCTGTGCTGGCCTAAGGGCCTCCCACAGCCGGCCACAGGTACACTCAGCCGGGCCACAACCCCAGCATGTGCCTGACCAGCCCAACATGGCTGCCAAGAGGCTGAGGGTAAGAAATGGCAGCTGCCAGCATGCCCTGGGAACAACATGGCTGCCAGCAGCACCAGGCCTACAGATCCCAGCATGCCCTGGGAAAAACCTGGCTGCCAGAAGCCCCGGGCCTACAGCTCCCAGCATGCCCTGGGAACAACATGGCTGCCAGCAGCCCCAGGCCTACAGCTCCCAGCATGCCCTGGGAACAACATGGCTGCCAGCAGCCCCAGCCCTACAGCTCCCAGCATGCCCTGGGAACAACATGGCTGCCAGCAGCCCCGGGCCTACAGCTCCCAGCATGCCCTGGGAACAACATGGCCATGGGGCAGCCCTGGGCCTACAGCTCCCAGCACGCCCTGGGAACAACCTGGCCATGGGGCAGCCCCAGGCCTACAGCTCCCAGCATGCCCTGTGTTATAAATTGAGACCACAATTGATCATAATCCAATTAAAATTTTATTAATTATAGCAAGTAGAATATGAGCAAAGACAGCGCTGGACGGCAGGGGAGTCTGCGCTCCACCAACTGCCGTCCTGAGCAGTTTAAACAGTCCTTTTTTATACTTTTTACTTTCGTGTTAATGAAGTAGTGGAGGTGTTAACCCCTTACTCATATATCTTTATATGTGGTCGTCTGTCTTGTTTCTGTCTGGCGGTTATCTTCTCTTTTACAAGCAGCATCCTGGATGTAGTGGAGGTGTTAACCCCTTACTCATATATCTTTATATGGGGTCGTCTGTCTTGTTTCTGTCTGGTGGTTATCTTCTCTTTTACAAACAGCATCCTGGACATCTGGCGGTTATCTTATTTTTCACAAGAGGCATCCTGGATATCTGGCGCCTAGTCTCTACATTATGCTTAACATAAATCTTAATAAACAATATCCTAGTCCATAGTTTCTTACAATCCCCCCTTTTTCTTTTTATCCTATTATTGTTTATTAGACACTACTTTCATTCTCGGCACTGCAAATAAACCTTTTTCCACAATCCCAACATTTATCATAACACTCACAAGGTAATACCTCACAATTACAATAGGCACAATTTTCATGTGGCATAACGCATTCGCAACAATCTTCATCCTCATTAATAGATACACTCTTATATTTTGCCCTAGACCTCATAGTTAAAATAAGCAATTTAGCTATGTCAAATCGTTCTCTAATAAAGTGTAAAATATAGCGTAATATACAAGGCCCAAATATAAGTCCCAGAATCAACATAATAAGCGGTCCTGCTAAAGCAGACAACAAAGTAGTTAGCCAAGGTGAAACATTAAACCAGTTTTCATACCATGACCTGCCCACCTCACGATCTTTCTTACGTTGATCTAACCTTTTCCGGAGTTCAGACATGGTGTCCTGGACTACTCCCGTATGGTCAGCAAAAGAACAACATTCTTCATTGAGAGCTACACATAACCCTCCTTCCTTTAAAAACAATAGATCTAATCCTCTTCTATTTTGCAGCACTACTTCTGATAAAGACTTTACTGAAGTGGCTAAATTTTGGATAGATTGTTCTATTTTTGCTAAATCCTCATCTACAGCCATCTGCAAACTTTGTAATTCCTGACCTTTTACTAGGGAGGCTATGCCTGTACCTGCTCCAACTCCGCCCGCTATCAGCAGTGTAGCTAGGGTTACCACTGTAATTGGCTCTCGTTTTTGTCTGTTCAGGTCTCCTTCAAAGTGGCGTAACACCTCCTCAGAGGTGTGATAGATCAGACGGGGAACAATAATCACCTGTATGCAAAACTGAGATTGGTTAAACACGTTTAGGGATAGGCAAGGCGTTACTCCAGTGTCTGAACAAACCCATTTAGCTCCTGGTGTCGGGATAGCCCATTTGTCATTTTGATTCTTGTGTTTCTCTATATTGGTGTTAGTGACTGTTCGGTTACACAGAGGCTGATACTTTTCGGGCACTGTACCTATACATTTTCCTTGACCTGTTACTAATTGAATAGTAATTCCTTGCGTATGGTTCCTCTGGTCATCCCATGGGCATTCTCGTGGGTTTGAACCATTAGACCATTGAATCCTACCTGGTTTTCCAATTGCCTCAAAATATGGTGGTCTAACATTATAACATAGCCAGCATTCCTCAGTTAACTTTGGTTTGCTTTCATTAAGGGCACGATAAGAGGCTTGCATTAGATTCCATAAGGGGTCTCTGGATTCTGACAACTTTAGATCCCTGGATAAGGAGAATTCAGTCACAGTGTTTGTTGTTTCCGTAAGAGAGTTTGGAGAAGTGGTTGCGACGCTTGCGGGGGCAACCTTTTCTTCAGAGAAAGTGGGTGGATTCAGGACCAGGTTTGGTCCTATTGGCAAAGGATCATGAGGAAGTCTTTCTTTTATTATTTTAAACACACTCCCCCTATCTGGCCCTGTGTCCCAAAACCTAATTCCCCAGATTTTTCCACCTAACCATGAGTCTTCTGTAGGATTCATTACTTTGATACTAATGTTTCTGCAGTATCCTGGTGAATTACAATGTCCATAAACACGTCCATCCTTCCCAATGTTTGGCCGCTTACACCCTTTAGGCTCCCATTCAAATTTCAGATATCTGTCTCCAGGACTTGTCCAATCAGAAGCCCAGGTTTCACAACCCCAATAGCCACAAAAGTATTGACCTGGTTGATTACAATAGCTTTTACCAGGGTTTGATGCAGGACATACATAATATGCTCTACATGGATCTGCCCTATCTTTACGTCCTCCAATTATCATTGCAGTTAATGGTACAGTAAATTTTACTGTCTTTGGAGTTGTAATATTTTGAATTGCATGTGTCTCCTGTAAGTTATATATTTTCCATACCATAGGTTCGTGTGGATTTCCTGCCATTGTGGGTAAGACTAATGTGCTAAAGGTGCACAAGAAAAAGGGTACTGTGAGAGGGGTTTGTTTTTTATTAAATTTTAGGCTCTTACCAGTCCCGGGGGAGTTCAGCCAGGGTCGCTTGTGCATTCCAAGTTGTAGGCTTTTTCCTCTGGTAGGTTCTCCTCTGCCTCGCCCGTCGACTGGGTTGCAGCCAGCCACGGGGTTTGCCATCTTCTCGGCAGCAGGAGTCCCTGGTGGGAATATGCCTTTCGCACTTTGTTAAACGGTGAGCATAAGCAGGCCAAGCTTTGGCCTTTACCATATGTTCATTGTACCCTACAGCTTTTACTTCCCGTCTACATTGGACTGTGACAATATCAATTACAAATGGTACTCTTTCCTGAGGGTGTTAGCAATAATATTCAGGGTTTATCCCGAATGCAAAATAGAACCACTGTTCAGGAGTCCAATCCGGAAATTTGTTTCCAAATCGTTTTAGGGCCCAATCAGTTAGGTGCCTCTCGCTTTTATGGCAAGAGTTACAAACTTCTCGAGGAGGAGTTTCCCTCTTACAGTGTATTCACCATTTTTCTGACACTTTTTGCACTTAAAACATGTAAATGGATAACACTCACAGTCAGGTTTCTCACACCTGACCCTCACGTCAGAGGTATAGGTGGCAGAAGTTGAGGTGGCTTTCAAATAACAAAATTCTTTGTTGATGTTACAAACTGAGCAGGCATAAATTTAACATAACCCTTTTCCACACTTAACTATTTTCCACAGATAATATACAATCAAATATATTATTAACGCAAAAATCAATCCTAAAACGCACTATATTCCAAAAGGTAGATTTGCTAAATACTGGAAAAAAAACCCAGTTTGTATCATTACTTATCGTTTTAACACAAGCTTGGTGTCTCCAGGTGAGCTGACAATCTTCCACAGATAATATACAATCAAATATATTATTAACGCAAAAATCAATCCTAAAACGCACTATATTCCAAAAGGTAGATCTGCTAAATACTGGAAAAAAACCCCAGTTTGTATCATTACTTATCGTTTTAACACAAGCTTGGTGTCTCCAGGTGAGCTGACAATCTTCCACTGTGGAGGATTTACTGGTCCCTTAACGCGACTGGCATGTGTCCATCCGCGCTCTGCAGTTCGGATGGCTGTTTCTGTGGTGAGCAGAACAAGGTAAGGTCCCTCCCAATTAGGTTTTAGGGTTTCTTCCTTCCACACTTTAACCAATATCCAATCCCCAGGTTTAACATTGTGAATTTTTAAGTCCAACGGGGGTCGTTGCACAATCAGTCCGCGTTCCCAAAGCTTTTTACGATGTTCTGCTAATTGTAAAACATATTCATTAATCGTACGGTCTCGAATTAAAATATTTGTTTGTGGGCTTTCAATTCTATAGGGCATTCCATACACCATTTCGAATGCTGATATTCCCACATCCGCTCGGGGTCTAGTTCTGAGAATTAATAGTGCCATGGGTAGGCACTTAATCCACGATAATTTGGTTTCTATCATTAATTTAGTTAAAATAGTTTTGATTTCCCCATTCATCCTTTCAACTTTTCCCGAACTTTGTGGATGCCATGGCGTATGGTATTCCCACTTAATACCCAAGCTTTCTGTTAGATCTCTAACAATTTTTGACACAAAGTGTGTTCCTCTGTCTGAGTCGATTACTTCAGGTACTCCATATCGAGGTATAATGTGTTCAAGTAGCACTTTAGTAGCTTGGTTAGCTGTTGTCCTGGAGGTAGAAAAAGCCTCAACATAATGTGTTAAATGATCTACCAGTACTAAGAGATATTTGTAACGCCCTACTTTAGGTAATTCAGTAAAATCCACCTGCATGTGTGAAAAGGGTCTGTATGCTGGGGAACGTCCTCCAAGAGGTTTTTGCCTCATGTTGTTTCGGTTTACTTTTTGACAGGTCTCACAGGCTGCTGTAACTGCTTTTGCTACATTATATACACCTATACAGGCAAACAGTTGATTAAAATGATCAACTAACGCCTGGGTTCCCCAGTGTGTTTTACTGTGTATTTTTGAAAATATTTTGAGTGCTATGCCCTTTGGTAAAACTTCTCTCCCATCTGGCAATATGTACTTACCATCCTGTTCCTTAGCTCCCATTTGTTCTAGTTTTTCCTTTTCTATAGACTCAAAGCTCAAATTTTTATTAACAGGCATTTGTTGTATAGTTAAAATCGTACTATAATTGCCTGCCACTCGTTTTGCTTCTGTATCAGCTGCATTATTTCCCCTAACTTGGTAACTTGTACCTCGCTGGTGTCCCTTTATATGTACAACTGCTATTTTATTTGGCATTTTTAATGCCCCCAGAACTCGCCAAATTAATTCTGGGTGTATTAGTTCTTTTCCCTGTGAGTTAACGAATCCTCTTTCCTCCCATATTTTCCCAAAAGTGTGTACTACTCCGTACGCATAGCGTGAGTCTGTATATATAGTTCCATCCTTTCCCTTCAGTGACTCTAATGCTTTCCACAATGCATACAGCTCACAGGCTTGAGCCGACCAGCTGGCACTTAGGGGGCCTGATTCTATTGTCTTAAATTCTCCTTTCTCTGACTTAATGATGGCATATCCAGACAATCGTTTACCTTCCACTATTCGTGATGACCCATCTATAAATAGTACTTCTCCACATTGTAGTTCTTCTTCTTCTAAGTCTGGTCTAATGCGTGTCTGTTGTTCAATTGTTTGAAGACAATTATGTACTAACTCAGTACTTTCCCCTGGGTATAAAAATTCTGCAGGGTTAACCGCTTTGATAGTCCTTAGGGATAGTTTTGGAGATTCTATGAGTATTCCCTCATACTTTAGCAGTCGGCTATCTGTAAGCCATTTTTCTGCTTTTTGTTGAAGCACCCCCCTTATATTATGAGGTGCATATAGGACAACTTCTCCATTAAAGGTAATACGATTCGTTTCTTCAAGTAATAAGGCAGCAGCAACAATAATTTGTAAACAACTCGGCCAACCCCTGCTCACAGGGTCCAACAGCTTTGATAAGTATGCCACCGGTTTCTTTTGTCCTGCCCATTCCTGAGTTAATACTCCGAATGCCGTTCCTTCATGTATGTTAACGAATAAATGGAATGGCCGCTTTAAATCTGGGAGGCTTAAAACCGGTGCTTGACTTAGCTCCCTTTTGAGACTGGCAAACTGCTCTTGATCCTGAGGGGTCCACTTGGGTATTTTGTCTTTAGACAGTTGTTCATATAAGAATTTAACTTTAAAGCTGTAGTTCTCTATCCATTGCCTACAATACCCAAATAGCCCTAATGCCTGCCGAATTTACCTCTTAGTGACAGGCATAGGTAATTCCAGAATTCCTTTAATGCGCTCTGGATCTAATATCTTCTTGCCGTTAAACAAATAATGCCCCAAATATTTCACTTTTTCCTCCACAAATTGTAACTTTTCTTGTGATACCCGTAGGCCCTTTTGTGCAAGAAAATTTAGGAGTCGAATGCTTTCTTTTCTTACATCCTCCTTATTATTTCCTGCTATAAGCAGATCATCTACATACTGTAACAGCACGTTTCTCGTTTGTACCTGGTATTCTTTTAAGAGCTCTTCCAGGGCCTGTCCAAACAGATTAGGGGACTCAGTGAACCCTTGGGGAAGCACGGTCCACCTTAATTGCTGTCTACGGCCTGTTTCTATGTCTTCCCATTCAAAGGCAAAATAATCACGGCATTCTTCTGCCAGTGGACAGGCCCAAAAGGCATCCTTTAAATCTGCCACACTATACCAGGATTTATGGGGTCCTAGCTTGCTTAGCAGTGTGTATGGATTTGCTACTACAGGGAACCTGGTGATAGTCCTTTTGTTTATTTCCCTTAAATCATGTACGAGCCGATATTTCCCATTTGGTTTCTTTACAGGCAGAATGGGAGTGTTAAAGGGTGACATACAAGGCTCTAAGATTCCGTGTGCTAACAATCGATCAATTTCTGGTTTTAATCCCCTCCGTCCTTCTAGGGATATGGGATATTGCTTTACCCTCACAGGTATGTGGGGTTCGGAAATTTGGATTTTAATTGGTGGGATTTCCAGTCTACTAATTGTGTCCGGAGAGTACCAGACATCAGGGTTAATTTGTTTTTGATCATCCACTGTCAAAGGATAAGCCGATACTGTTAGCTCTTGATTTTTTACTTTAATTTCTAATTGCAATTCAACAATTAAATCTCGTCCTAACAGATTAAATTCTGCCTCAGGGACGAGCAAGAGTTCACCCATTCCAAATTTATTTTCAGTTTCGAATACCGCATTTTTGATTTTGCTTACTTTAAAGGGTTCTCCTTTTGCCCCAATTACTTGTACTTTTTCAGGGGAAACTTTACATCCCTTAGGTATTTGCTTAATAGTTGATTTCTCAGCTCCAGTGTCTACTAAAAAGGTGAACTCTTGTTTATGGGGTCCTATTTTTAATTTTATCAAGGGCTCATGATGACTCCGGTCCCCTAAAATATAAAGCCCCTGACTCTCCTATTCCGTTTTCAATATTTCCTCATCCCTGATCCTTTCTCTGCAATTCTTTTTTATATGTCCCTTCTTTCCACAGTAGAAACAATATCTCTGTTCCTTTTTTACTATTACATTCCCTTGTTTTGTTCCAGCGGATCTGTGTTCACCAGTTCGCCCTTTGTGATCCTCTCTGACTGCTGCTACCATCATTTTTATTTGTCGCTTGCTGCTCTCTTCTTCCTGCCTTATGTAGACTTTCTGAGCTTCCCTCAATAATTCATCCAACCCTCTATTCTGCCAGTCTTCTAACTTTTCAATCTTCTTTCTGATATCTTCCCATGATTTTGCCACAAACTGAGTTTTGAGGAGCGCTTGCCCTAAAGGGTCGTCTGGATTTACCCCAGAGTACAGCTGAAGGGCTTTCCTCAGTCGTTCCAGCCACTCAGTGGGGCTCTCATTTTTCTTTTGCATTTCATTAAATGCTTTATTGATATTCTGGCCACGGGGTACTGCTTCTCTAATCCCCTGAATTACTATAGTTCTCAGGTCCTGCATATGAGTTCTATGCGCCGGATCCTGGTTATCCCAATTAGGTTTTTGAAGTGGCCATTTAATATCTGCTTGGGGTCCCTGGGCATGCTGAGCATCCCACAGTCTCATTCCTGCTCGTCTAATCATATCTCTTTCCTCAGTAGTAAATAATTGACCAAGGATAGATTGCATCTCATCCCAAGTATAAAGATTTGGTCCCAAAAATTGATTTAATCTTTCTGCCACTCCGAGTGGGTCCTCAATTAAGTTTCCCATCTCGGTCCTTTTATAATCTCGTAGGTCAGCCGAATTTAGAGGCACAGAAATATATCCGATCACAGGTTGAGGTCCCCCCATGGGCATTTCCCTTAGGGGGTACATCTGAGCTGCCCCTTTTTGACTTCTAGTTACGCGTCTAGGAAGAGGGGGAGACTCTTGTTCCGCTTCTGGTGGGGGAGTGGGTGCTCTGGGGACCTCTGCAGGAGCAGGAGGAGGAATGTAAGGAGGGGGGGTTAGAAGGGTTTCGACTAACTCTTCCTTCTTTTTCTTTTGTTTAGTTTTTATTTCATTCAGCGGGTAAAGTCTAGCTCCCGGTCTTTCTAGCCACACCTCCGCATATTGACTCTTCTCCGGGTTAAGGGGTTTTTTATTATTAACCCAGAGGTTTAATTGCTGTCTTACCCAATCTTCTTCTGACCCATAGACTGGCCAAAAGACATTTTTAGAAATCTTCTTCCCTCCCCATATCTTAGTACAATATTCTATCATTTTCTGCTTATCTTTCCCTAGGGTTCCAGGGAAATATCTCCAATTGTCTAAGATATATGCCAGAGGGGTATTCTTAGGTACAGTGGGTACCCTTCCCATGGGAGTCGAAGGCTTGCTGCCCTTCGCCCCCATCTTCTGGAATATCCACAAACATACACTCACTCGCTCCCCTTGTTCCTGGCCCAGTCCCTCGCGGGAGATGGGAAACGCAGTACTTAAGAGTCCACACTCGCTTGGTTCAGTATATCGAACCTCTCACTCGTTATATTCCAGGAAACCCAATCCCGCCCGAACAGCAAAACCCGCGAACAAATTCGCAATATACTTACGCGTCCTGCGTCTTCGTCCGGACTCCCGTGCACAGAATTTTATGGGATTTTACCGGTTTCTCCTTTGCTCATTATTCTAGAGTTTAGGTTCGTCGGTAAGGTTGGAGTAAGCTGTTGGTCGCGGGGCCGCGAAATGTCGCGGGGCGCCTCCCCGGAGGACCAAAGCCCACCGTTCCTTATCCGAGTCACAGCACCAGAAATTGTTATAAATTGAGACCACAACGGATCATAATCCAGTTAAAATTTTATTAATTATAGCAAGTAGAATATGAGCAAAGACAGCGCTGGACGGCAGGGGAGTCTGCGCTCCACCAACTGCCGCCCTGAGCAGTTTAAACAGTCCTTTTTTATACTTTTTACTTTCGTGTTAATGAAGTAGTGGAGGTATTAACCCCTTACTCATATATCTTTATATGTGGTCGTCTGTCTTGTTTCTGTCTGGCGGTTATCTTCTCTTTTACAAGCAGCATCCTGGATGTAGTGGAGGTGTTAACCCCTTACTCATATATCTTTATATGGGGTCGTCTGTCTTGTTTCTGTCTGGTGGTTATCTTCTCTTTTACAAACAGCATCCTGGACATCTGGCGGTTATCTTATTTTTCACAAGAGGCATCCTGGATATCTGGCGCCTAGTCTCTACATTATGCTTAACATAAATCTTAATAAACAATATCCTAGTCCATAGTTTCTTACACCCTGGGAACAACCTGGCCGTGGGATGGCCCCGGGCCTACAGCTCCCAGCATGCCCTGGGAACAACCTTGCTGCCAGCAGCCCCAGGACTACAGCTCCCAGCATGCCCTGGGAACAACCTGGCTGCCAGCAGCCCCAGGACTACAGCTCCCAGCATGCCCCGGGGCACACCTTCTCCCAGCAGGCCATGGGACATCCCTGCCCTGCAGTCGGGCCCTGTGGCTCTGCAGGCCTGGGGACATTGCCTGGGGCCACTGCCCTGGGGCAGGGACGAGGGGAAGGGAGGCACTGAGTGGCAGGGAGAGGTGAGTCAAGGTGGAGGGGTGGCTGGAGAGGGACAGGAGGCAGCCAGAGGGGCAGGGAGAGCGGAAGGGGCTGGGCAGGGATGGAGAAAGGACAGGGACTGGTGAGGAGTGGGCAGAGGGATGGAGAGGGACAGAGACAGAGAGGCAGGGGGGTGCCACAGATAATGCAGGATCAGCAGCAGGAGAGAGGGACAGGGAGAGGAGCGGAGGGGCAGGAAGGAGGACAGAGGGACAGACCAGCACAGGCAGGGTGAGGGGACAGGATGAGCAGGCTGTGTCTTTGGCAGTGGGCGGCAAAGCTGCTTCTGTGGGTCTTTCCTTTCCCCCTCTGCCCTTATCCCCTCCCCACCCTTCCCCTTGGTGAGTCTGTGTCTGTGGTGTGCCTGCTCCGGTGAAAGGAGCTCCTGCACCAGCCTGAGGGCAAAAGAAGAGGGGCAAGGAGCAAGCTGTCACAGTCCTTAGTTTGCAGGTTTAATGTATTGTCCCTGTTCAGAAAACACAGTGTGTATGTGTGTCATGGTGCCGGCAGATTTTTATTCTTTACAGCAATTTCTTTAAATACCAGACTTCATGCAGAAGGTTCACACTGTGCTTCTAGTAAACGGAATTGCTTTTATGCATGCTGTGCTTCTAGTAAATGGAATTGCTTTTATGAATGCTGCAGTCTGGAGGTGGCAAGTGTCACGTTAGAGATGAAGATGGAAATGAAAGCAAGTGACGCACATGCAGTGGTGATCCTGCGACAAGCATGCTGTATATTGACCTTGGAGAACGCTGCAGGGACTCTCAGAAGTCAAGGTTTTCAGTGCTGTTTCTGTATTTAATACCCAAGGGATGGTTTCCCTCTGTGTGCGTTTCTGTGCAGGCATGTGCATGGAACATAGGTGTGTCTCTGTGCCATAAGTGGGACTGATGGCAGCTTTTCATTTCATTCCAACTCAAAAGTAAAGAAAGACTGTACCTGCAAAAGAATTCAAACAGCCGTCTTTCTTTCCCAGAGCAAGCATAGAAGCATGGGGGAGCGGTTTACAGGTTCAGAACTTGAGCCTGCTCTGGATGGTAAACCCTCAGGAGAGGAAAGAGAAGCCCCACTTTTTTAACTACAGCTCTGCTTCCCTTAATGTGTCTTCTTGTTAGATTGTGTCGGTGGTCAGTTTAAAAGGACATGATTAAACTGTGCTTGTTTATCAAGATATTTGAGGGTTATTTACTGTCTTAAATCCCCTTATGAGTGGGGCACTCTGTTGCCCTGTGGGCAGTACAATGTCGTGACTGGTAATTTTCCTTTTCTTCCCTAGTGTACGGATGCATTTATGAAGGCAAGTGTTGGGTCTTATTGGCGCCGCACAAGAAACCAACATGTGAAACCCAGACATTCACTGTTAGAAACAGGAAGAAGCTATGGGCCCTTGCTTCAGATTCTGCAAAAGATGTACCAAGGCTGAGGAAAGTGGCAAAAAGGGAAGAAATGCCGTAGCATAACTTTGGGATGGCAGGTGAGGTTTCCATCAGTGTTCCTCAAACGTAGCAGCCTCATTTTGTTTGCGGATGTGGTGTTGGACTCAAAATATGAGACTAGTGTCCTTTATTGCAGGTGGTAGTGTAGCGCACGTACCTTTCATGTTCCAGGTGAAGTTGCCAAGGCTCTCGTTAAACTTCTGCAGAACCACCTCAAATTTTCCTTAGTGCGTCATTTCCTTCAACAGTCAAGTCCAGGTCTGTGGCATACAATAACCCCTACCCCATTTGGGATCTGGATGTGGTTGATTTTTAATTCAGACTTATCTGCTGTTAGAGATTTTCAGGTTTTGGTCCAAATAGGGAAATGCTGATTGTATGCATTCTTTTGCTTTTTCATAGTGTTGTTCCGTGTTTAGTCATTTGTTCCTTACAAAAATAGTGTATGGGTGTCTATGAAGCTGGAGGTGTTTATGTTCTTGTGGCTGAATGTAGCAGTGGAGCTATCTTGCTGTATTTAAATCAAGAGGAGTGTAATGTAACTTTACTTAAATTCTGGTCTTGGTAGGCAGATCCTACCCTGATAAGCATTAAAAAAAATAATATATATATATACAAATCTGTGAAGAGGTGTAGGTGGAGCACCTGAACTGGTGAAAGGCAGCAATTCTCTCGCTGATATCCACACATTGCAGAACTGTTGCCAGCATGACCTTGAAATAGTGAGCCATTAATGTTAACTACTAGCAGCTTGTGAACCTATCAGTCAAGGTAGAAAATAATGTCCCACTGCCACCTTTTTTAATTTTTTTTTTATGTTTTAAAGTTTCTGATTTGATACTTTCTGATGTATTTGAAACCTGTGTCATTATCCTATGTAGTTTGTGACAAGTGTGTGGCAGATGGGCCTTTACTGCTTGGAGAGGTGGTGAGATGGAGAGTGGAGAATGGTTTTATGGCGCAAGTGTAAAAGTATAAAAAGGGATTAAGAGGCTTGTGTACCTTGCTGCCAGTTCAGTGGCATGAGAATTCCTGTAATGACAAATTCCTTCTGGCTGAGTTTCCAACCAGAGCAACACTAGCAACGGATGTTGTTCCCAAATGGTGAGGTGGTTGTAAGCTTCATCAGTAGTAGAAGCTGTGGAGAAAGTCACGAATCATCTGCCGTTCTGCAAGTCAAGTGCTTGGCTCTTTTGTCACTAGCGTTGATTTAAGGGTACATTGCTTATAAATAGCACTTGACCTTTGTAATTCTTCATACTGCTAAGTTCTCGGTGCCATCAGAGAACCATTGTGCTGTGAAGGCCCTGTAAACATACGGCAATGTTTGTGTTTATCCATTTTGACCTCCCTTAGGTGGATTATTTTGTAATTTGAAACCTTAGTGGCAGGATTTGGGGCTTTATCCTGATCAGCCATCTAAGGGCCAGCTTTCAGCTGCAGCTGCAGCATAAGTATTCAGGTGGTTTGAGCACCAAATGAAACTTCCACTTGGCTGTCATTTTGGCTTTTCCCTTCCTCTTAATTTTTATATTTTAATAAAGAGTTTTAAATATTTGGCTTCCTTACAGAAAAAAAAAAAACAACCAGTGCTATCCTTGTCCTGTTATGATAAACCCCTAATCTGGAGGGCAGAAAGCTGAGACCACCAGGAAGACGTTGAGAGGAAGGGGAAGAATGTTAGAGCCATGAGTAGGGTGTTCTTCAGCTGGCCAGATCTGAGGAGGTGGAAAAGGTGCCTCAAAGGTAGCTAGAGGGAAGCACAGGAGAGCAGCTGGGAGCCAGAAGTGTGGTGTGGGCATACAAAAGTGTTACACTGTGGTGTGTCAGGCGAATTATTTTCAGGAACTTCCATATTTGTTGCCATTTCCCAAGCTCCTGAGGTGCAGGAGTGCTGGAGGCAAGAAGCTGCCAGCATCATATTGTGGAGAAAGAACACTTCTATCTCCATTTTACTTTCCTCACTTCCGTGTTGCGCTGGCAGGGCAGTACAGACCCGGACCCGGAATTTGGACCCTGACCCTGTGAGTACGCAGGCAGCTTGTGTGGCCAGTGCCAGTGTGGTTCTGGCACAGAGGATCAAGCGCTTCATGCTTCAGAGCTGTCAGGCTGCCACTCTTCAGCACTCAATGAAGCTCTAAATTACAGCTAAAGGAAGAGAGAAATTTTGCTTCAGAGCTTGATAATGTCGTTCTGATCCATCCTTTTGCTTGTTCAGTGGCTACAGAAGGGAGCTACTGCCTTGGTAGGAGCATCCATTGAGTTCTTCATGTGTGATATTGAGAATCATTGTGTCTGTCTATGCATGAGATCATTACAGTAGGTGTTTTGAAGATGTTCATGTGTGGTACATAAAACCTTTGCCAGTAAAATAGTAAATCCACGCAGTGGGGTCTAAAGCACACAGATCTAGTGCAATCCTCCAAAGAGCTTTGAAAGTGTCTCCCCGAGGGTACAGACCTGGCTGTTGGTGATTCTGTTGAACTGCCTTTTATAGCAGGTTGCTTGGAGAAGTTGCTATGACAGAAGTCGTCTTCTGGGGGCCGAATGCTGCAAATGGTAGGATGTTTAAGGAAGCAAATGAATAACCTTCAGACTTGGTTTTATTCTTTTAACAGATTGTACACAAATGGGAGGCCTGAGCAGGCTGCTTTTAGCAGGGGAACGTGACCTGACTGCACAGGAGGCAAGGAACTCTCTTCTTCTCACTGATCATGAGCCCTCAGTTTCAAGGCAGATCTGAAGAGGAGTATTTGACCCGTGGGAAATGCAACTTCAAATACGTAACTCAGGTGGGACTGCAGTGTGTGCCCTGTGATAGGAGCCGTGTATCCCAAGCGTGAACGTAGAGGTTGGGCCCGGTTTTTAGCTTGGTTCAATATGAACTCTGCTGACTGATTCTGTGATCAAGTGCAGGCAAGTCTGCCCCTGAGAGGATGCTGTCATGGGTGGAAGGGTTGAAGTGCAGTGACTGCGTCAACAAACAGGTGGTTTGAAAAGTCTTTTGGGCAAGGATCTGGTATGCTGGTGTAATGCCTTTTCCTTTTACAAAGGTGTCCAGTAAACACAAGTGTTCCTGCATGTGTCCAGTAGAGCAGAGACCTCTGTACTTTCTTTGGACTGATTGTTGTGTAAAATCGGGGTTTTAGGGACAGCTTTAAAAATTGTTCAAAAGGTGTCTTGTATGTTGGGTGAAATGGGTCATCACTTCCATAAACCTCTAGCCTGTAAAGAAGAGCCGTGGAAGTAAGGAGATCTTCTTTTTTTCTCTTTCTATTGTTACTGGGAGGAGAAGCAGTGATTAACTATTGACCTGTGATACCCCCAGATGCAGGCTGTGCAGTGCATTTGAGGTGGATCACTCCTGTACTGCCAAGACTGAGCCCAGACTCCTCAATGCTTCGCACACTGGCAGTGGAAGTCCTTGTGCAACTGTGGGTACTGGCTTTCTGTGCTGTAGCGTGAAAAATACAAAGCACTGGGGTTAAGGTTTGCAGAGAAGTGGGAAAAAGTTGATTATTTTGTGCTAGGAAGAGTATGTCCTGTACTTTTCAAACTTTGAATGTCTCCACTTGGAATTTAAAAACTGCTTTTAACTCTGCTGCTATGTTTCAGTGGGCAGGAAGGTGTCTTGTAGTTACAGATGATCCGTTCCCTTAAGAAGGATCTTTGCCTTCTGAGTTGAGCTTTCTTGGCTTTACATGAAAAGTGCCTCAAGCTGTACGATTTCAGATGGCAGTGAGGGAATTACATCTCCATGGGGATTTAGAGAGAAATCCAGAAGTATGTTGCCTTATTGTTTCAGTATATGAACTTTTCTAAACAGGATTTGCTGGGGTTTGAGCAAGAGACCCACTTCCCACGTGCCTACATAAACCCCGTTTTCTCAGACAGACACATGCATTATGGTTTGTGATGCAATATTTACTTGATGCGTAAGCCGTACTGTGCTGTGCTCTTCTGGGCTTGTCGTAGTCCTTTGAAACGCAGCCCTGCGCATCAAAGGGGCAAGCTGTGTGATCTGCTTTCCCCCACAACATAGAGCAATGTAACTGTCGTAAGTACAGGCAGAACAAAACTAGTTGAGGGATTTGTGGGCTGCTGTTCAAATCATGGTGGGCCAGCAGTCAGCCCATGCTTACTAATAAGTTTAATTGTCCTACGCCACCTGAGGGGCAGGACAGTGTCAGGGCATTTTCCCAGGGAATAAAACTGGACATGTCTGATTCTCTCCGAGGGTCCCCTATGTAAAAAAACATCCTTCAGCACCATCTGGGTGCTTGGTGTTCTCAAAAGGACCCAAAGGGATGAAGTTCACTCCTGCTGCCTGCGTGACAGCAGGAATTATGTCTGCAGCTGTGCTTCTGCGCACTTCGAAACTGCCTCTGTTTCTTTGCTTGGTCAACCAGAAAAAAAAACAAAAAAACCCTACGCTGACTTGGCAACAGTGTCTTGCTGTCCTCTCTGAAGGAAGTAAATTACCATCATCTCGCAGCTTGTCAAATGTGCACCAGGTGTGAAGAAGAACATGACGTGCACTGTCCTAAGCTCTCAGCAGGTCAGGTTTTGCTGTCCTCTGGAAACTGTCTAGCTCTTCAGTTTTTCTCCACAAAGGACACATTGTTTGGAGTAGTGATGGGGTGGCCCCCCAAATGCCCCAGCTTTGTTTCTAAGTGCTATTAAAGTATTTTGCCTCCTGAAGAGACTGTGTTCCTCATGAGGAACGGTTACTTCTCAATAAAGTGACCCCCTTTCCGTCTAAAGGGATGGAGCTTGAGACTGTGGAGGTGGAGGTGCTTGGTGAGGGAGGCAGTCAGGCAGTGCCACTCTGGGGTGCCCAGCTGCGCAGGGCAGTGACGGCACCCGTGTGCCTGGCGAACGCTTCTCTCGCAGTGTCGCAGGGAGAAGGTGTGAGGGTGCTGGGAGAGAGCCGGCGCCCCTGGGAATGACAGCAGCTAAAGGTGAGGGCTGGCTGCGTGGGCAGCAAAGGGTGAGCCAGCCATTCTCTTTGCAAATGCAGTGGAGAGGGAGGGAGCCCCTCCATCAGCGCAGCAACGTCTGCTGGGGCAGGGCCGGAGGCACCGGCGCCCAGGGCAGGGCTGGCAGGGGGTCTGAGAGAGCCACTCCGCCACCCCCTTGCTTACTGACCCTGTGGGGAAATCACTTTGGGGGCAGCGATTAAAAAGTGCATGCAAAGTTTTTAGGTCCAATTGGAACACTGAGAAGGGGTTCAGGGCCTTTCTCAGAGCGCCGCACGTTGCATAGTCATGTGTCATACACAGGTTTGGTGACTGGTTTCTCGCTTCTAATGCAAACGCGTACGCATCCTCAGTAGCGCTGCTGAAGAGTTTTACGGACTACGCATGCTCCCCAAGCGGGATTTTGGCCTCTTTGGGGCAGAATTATTTCAGTTAGAGGTCACCATCTCCCACTGCCACAATTATCTTTGTCCTATTTTAAACTCATTTTCTGTTGATGTCAGTGGATCCCAAGACCCGATCAGCTTGTGTTCTCTTGCAGCCAGAACTTTCCTCATTGGAAGTCTTCTTCCTGCGCAACTTAGATAACGGTGCTCTTTCCACTACCTGGTCTTTGTTTCTCACCCCTGCCAAGGCTGCCTCCCTTGATGAGAAGTCCCTTCATTTGTAAATACTCTAGAGAGTGGGCCAGCTCGGTGGAGGTGTCACCTCGACAGAGGGGAAGGTGGAGGGTCAGATCTCTGCATGTGGCAGGGGCTGCATTAACCCTCATCTCCCGCTGCGTGAATGACGGCAGGCAGAGGCACTGTGCAAGGAACATCAAACGTTTAATGAATTAAGACAGACAGATCTGGTAGAGGGCTGGGGCTGCAGTGGGCAGGTGCAGGTCACACGTCAGAGGGATTTGTGCTCCACACCTTCTCTATCAATATATCAACTGTGACTGGCGTGGTGTGGAGCACCTTGTCTCCTGGTGTTCCTCAGGGTTCTGGCTCGCTTGGTGGGCACATAGTCGCTATTGGATGCCCTCTGCTTGCTGCTGCCCCCCTGCTCCCCACTACAGCCCACCGCCGTGGCATCCCTGTCCGGCTTCCCCTCCCAGAGGGTTTTGGAGCTTTTTGCCACCGGGCACACCACCATCTTCTTCCTCTTCTTGGGTGGCATGCTGCCCCGTGGGGACGTCTCTGGCATCCTGAGGGTGTCAGCCAATGTGGGGCGCTTGGCCTGTTTGTCAGCAGCGTTGCCTGATCTGGGCACCACCCAGCAGGAGGAGATGCCCTGTGGTGGTGGCAAGCGGGTCAAAATGACCCGGGGCTGCCTCCGCAGCACCTCCTCCACCAGTTGGGCCATGCAGGGTGGATGATGCTGGGGTGCAGTCGGGGGGCTGGCCAGAGGACTCCTCAGCAGGATCTGCTGAGGACTCTCTGGGAGACCCTTGTGGGGGCCCTCTGAGCATCCCTTCAAGGGGCTCTCCTCTGAAGTGTCCATAGGACCCTCCTGAGAGGGCTCCATGGGACTCTCTGGCAGCCGGGTGGGGAAGACCGCTGCCAGCCCACCCTGCCTGCCTGTGGTGTCCAGCAAGGGGGATGTTGCCACCCTCTGCCAGGAGGGGTTGGTGTCCTCCTGCATTGAAGCCACCACTTGGTCCTTGGGACAGTCGCCCTCCATCATGCACTCCAAGAGGTCAGGGATCCTGTTGAGGGTGGTGGTCAAGACAGGGACATCAGGGACATCACGGTCGGTGTCCTTGCTGTCCCCCAGCCCTGCCACCAGTGATTGCTCCTTGGAGCAGCCACCCTTTGCCACGTACTCTGAGAGCTCTGGGAGCTTGTTGAAGAGGTTGGTCAAGCAGGAGCCGCTGAGAACTTCATGGAGCTCCAGGATGCTGTAGAGCCAGGTGAGCAGGTCACTGCTGTCCATAGTGGACGAATGCTCATCCTGAAACTGCAGATTGTCCTCTGCCAGCTCAGGAGAGGCCTCATTGAAGGCATCTGGCCCCAGCTTGGGCAGGGCCAGGAGATTCTTTGGGCTTGGCGGGGTGGTCACCACTTCTGAAAAAGCAAACAAAGCCAAGCCACCCCCAGGGTGATGCAAGCCTTCCTTGGTGCAGGTCACCCCTATGGGCTCTGCCACCCTGCAGACCTCACCTTGGTGCTTGGTCCTGCTTCTGCCAGAGAGCATATCCAGGGCAGGCTGGCAGGGGGTGGCAGCAGGGATGCCATCCTCACTGGCCACCACGTCGTTGTTAAAGGCCTCCAACAGCTTCTGGGCGCTGCCAGGATGGGTGCAGAGCACAGGGGGGACCTGCACGCAGTGCTGAGCCGCAGGGTGTTGGGGTGGCAGGGGCCCAGCATGGGCAGGGACGTTCAGCACAGTGCAGCCCGTAGGGTAGAGGGGCTGCCCCTGGCCCACGTCCCATGGGCCCAGCCCCACTGGCTGGTGGGGCACAAGTGTCCCCATCACCACTTGCTGTCCCTGGCCATAGGCAGGGGGACAAGGAGCAGGCAGAGGGGGCAGCTGCACAACCTGCCCCGAGTCCCCCAGGGGCCCCTGCACCGCCTGCCAGGTTGCCTGGGTGGGCTGATGGGTGACAGTGGGGAGCTGGGAAGGCCGAATAGTGATCAGCAGCCCCGGGACAGAGGGTAGCACACCAGCAGTGACCAGTGGTGGCATGGTCAGAGTGGTGAAGCTTGTGCCGGGCACCTCTGATGCCGTCGGCAGCTGGAGGGGGAACCTCTCTGTTGGCAGAAGCGAAGGGGGGTGATGGGGTGAGATGCTGGCTGACAGAGCTGGTTGGGGGTTACCCGGAGGGCAGGAGCACCACGAGGAGCATGCTGCTCTATGCTGTAGCAGTTGGACAGTGTGGCGTTTGTTGGGGCAAACAGTGTTCTGGGGTTCCATCTCCATGGCGATCATTCCGCCAGCACCTGGGTCAGCCAGCGTTGTGACAGTTTGACTTTTAATGACAGAACAACTTCCCATCTCAATGGTTTCCCATCCTGCTGATGCTTTCCTGCCCTCAGTGCTGATTTCCCACCCCCACCATTAGTTTCCCATCACAACTGTTTTTTGTTTGGGGAGTTGAGTTTCATGTGAAAGGGGAGTTTTCACCTAAATTTCTGTTGATGTCAGTGGATCCCAAGACCTGGTCAGCTTGTATTCTCTTGCAGCCAGAACTTCCCTCATCTGAAGGCTTCTTTCTGCCTTCTTTCAGCCAGGGCAGGGCTGGGAGGGAGTTTGAGAGAGCCACTCCTCTACTGCCTTGCTTAGGGACCCTGTGGGGAAATTGCTTTGGGGTGGGGGCAATTCGAGAAAACTGGGACCTCAGAGAAGCATAGTATTACAGGAAGCTTTTTAGGGTAAAAGACAGCTGTCGCTTTCAGGATGGCTGGCATTCACCATCCTAAATGTGTGTTGCCACGGCTCCCTAAGCAACGCAGCCTGCAACCTCAGCACGTGCTGACAGGAGTAACGGAGGCTGGAGCGGAGTGGAGACCCCGCGGCCAGGCTCTGTTATGCTCCTGCAGGAAGGGGAACTTGACGGTACCACAGAGCTGATGAGATGTCCGCTGCCATGATTTTCCCTTTTATAACAAATTCTACCAGGGATGAGCGATGACAGAAAAGGCAGGAATATGGTTACGCCAGTACTTCACAGTCCCTTGAACTTGTTGGAGTTCCAGCATACCGGATGGATTGTGCCCAGATTCTTTCTTTTACAGTGAGTCTGGTGGAAGAGAGGCAGCTCCTGCAACCCACCAGACTCCTTGGAATTTAACTTCTCGTGCTGGCCCTTGGCACTTTGACTCTGGGACTTCCAGTCCCAACTTGATTAGTGTTGCCCAAATGTTTTTCATTGCATCTGTAATGCTTTCTGGCCCTTCTGCCCCGCTGAGGATGCCATCAATGTATCGATACACTGTGAGGCCAGGGGGAATGGTGATCTGTGCTAAGACTGTGGCCAGAGCATTGTGAGCGATAGTGGGGCAGTGTTTGTATCCTTGCAGAAAACTGTTTGAAGACGTACTGAGTCCCGCTCCAGGCAAAGGCAAACCGGGCTTTTTCTTGTGCGTTGGAGCAGAATCACGAGGAATGCATCTCTAACATGTAAAGCATCTAAAGCTAACCTAACATCTATGTTAACCCTAATGTCCCACAAAAATCACTGGGTAGCTAGGTTACTGACAACGAAAGGAGAGGAAACAGCACTGGGAGAATGAAAATATCCCACTAAGTCAATTTTTTTGTCTACCTATACAGCAGAAGTGTTCTTTCGTGTTAAAGTCAGAGTATGTTCTGATTTGCGCTGCCCCACTAAATGGTTTTATGCTGCAAAGGTTTACTAAGAAATAATTGTTAGTGTTCTTCCTGGTTATGCACCCACATCTTATAATGAAAAAATTAGATGATAACGTCTTTGCTGTGCTACACTGTTGTATAACTGAGAGTTAGGTTGTGTTTTCATTTTAAGCATTCTCAAAAAAATACGGATAATTACAGCTTTTACTAACAGCACTGCGGCAAATGTGAATTCACTGGTGGGCTTTTAAGCCTCACCTCAGCATGTTTGATGTAGGAACAAACATTACAAGTACTCTAGTATTTTTGCCAATGCTTTCCTGCACAAATTGTATTAAAAGCATAGATTCTTCTGGTCTTCCATGCAGAAAGTATGGTGAGAATAAATCTGATGTTAAAATGACTTCTTCAGATGTCAGAGGTTTATTTAGAAATGTGCACTACCTGTATTTTTTCTTATTTACTTGCAGTGGGTCATAACAACCTGCAGAGAAGATATGCAAAGTACGTCATCCCTATTATTTCCATTCCTGGGTTGTGATAGAATTTGGCACAGAATTTTAGATCAGTTGCAAAAAGTAATGCCGGGCCACGCATATTCAGATTGATCCATGATCCCAGGTAGCTGTATGGGATTTGGTAATTTTCTTTAATAAGTATAGGAAAACTGCATGTATTATGAAAATGAGAATTTAGTGAGACAAAGGGCAGGTCCAGTTCCTTTTTCACTAATACACAGAGATGTTCTAACATATCAAACAAAAAGAATTTCTAAAGAAGTAGACCTTTCTGAGCTGGAGAAGAGGTAGATGAAATAGAAAAGATAGATCTAAAATCTGCAGCAAAATATTGCCTCTAAAGGAAGATGTGTTGGGTGTTTTTTTCTTCATGGAAACAAATGAACAATTACTCTGCGATTCTCCTAACTGGAAATTTGCAAAAAGCTGTGTAGCGTGGTTTTCAGTAGTATAAAAAGCAAAAGCTCTTTAGGGTTTCAAGTACATCTTTGCAACAGCTGTTAAAAATATGCAAACACACAGATTGTTCCATTGTATGAAAACACCTTCATTTACTACTTATTTGTCATACAGGGAGTAAACTAGCAGTGACGACTGTTGGAAAGTTTTAGATGAATAAAAAAATCCTCCAAACCAGGAAAAATACTGTGCTATCAGGTAGCTGCAGCTTTGCTGTGTGAGCTTATTATTCACGTGGAGACTTTTTCTAAATGTGTCACTTAAGGCAGGGATGGCTTCTAATTCTAAAAAGCCATTTGCCTAGAGCAGTCGCTCATGTGCCACATACAGGATTTTTATGCTAACACTATTAAAAAATTTCCCTAGAAAATTTTCCCCCTCCTTCGAGTAAATACAACCGATGTCCCTAACTGTCTCAGTTTCCTATTCCACCATAGGTTGCTGTATTTCAAAGACAAAGTTAACCAACGGCTGGTTACTAACCGAGGGCTCAAACCAATTTTTGGAGCAGTCAGGTAGAGAGTTGCCATTTAGTCTGGACCCACTGAAGTGCCAATGTAAATATGAACAAAATAAGGTATATCAAACTTCAGGTTCTCTAGCAAAACAATGGAAAGAATATGAAGAACTACGTCTTGCCTACTGTCTGTTTCCCATATGTGTGGTGATCGGCTCCCTGGAAAACAAGAGGCTGGGCTGGTCCTGGCTGTGCCCATGAATATGCCAGCTGAGTGCTAGGTGGTAGCAAGGAGAGCACTAGAGAAAAGCACAGACCCATTGACCCAGCACCGCCGTTCTCATGTTCTTCGTGCATGTGAGGCCTGTTAGCCATTGTACATGTATTTATTCTAACATGGGACATCAGTCAACAGTCACAACACCGGTGGATTACCAGCACTTCATCATATGCTTCACATATAGTGTTAAAGGAGAAATTTACACAGACGTGGGTACCACTAGGTTTGCTTTAATCGCCACTCAGAGCTGGGCCACCACCCCAGCGAGTGGCAGAGAGCAAAGGGATACAGCACGGCTTATATACACTTATCAAATCATTAGTCAATGCCCGAGGTTTTTAGAAGTTTCCTTTGGTCTTGTCTGTTCTGCAAATCCATCACCTGACCCTGTCCCTGTTGATTCATCTATTTGCTTCCAGTCTCTGCCTTGGTTCCAGGCTTCTCCTCGGATCGTGATCTTCTTTCTGCCTGCTTTAACTCACATACTCCTTCAAGCACACTTAGTCTTTGAACAAGCAATTCCTATTCACATATACTGATTTTTTCTTTCTTGAAACACCTGTGTTTCTGCGAGCACCTGTGTGCACAAGTTGATCATCTGTTGTTTCTCTGTTCTTCCAGTGATTAACTGGACTGGGTGTTAAACCAGCCTTGGATTAGGGCTACACTAGGGACAAGGCCTGGTTCTGCCACTTAGCTGCTTTAGCACTTTAAATTTCTGAGTTCAACACACATTTTCTTTAACAAGCAATACCAGAACAATGGAGAACAATTAACAATGGTTTGGTCACTGCTGTGACGAAATAATGACAATTATTATTTCTGGTGTAGGTTGCTGTATGTCATATTTATGAAACTAGGATTTGCCGGAAGAAAAATGTTCTATTTCACACCCACAGATGAGCTCCCTGAGATAGGCATTCACGTTTTAACAAGCCTTTACATCAAAGGCTGTAAACGAGCGTCAGTCTGCACAACCAGCTGGGAATCTTGTGTTGTTCCAGGCACATCTTTTTGTCCCATTCAATACCTTGTCTGTGCGATTTGCCTTTTTGTCTGTCTTGTGCTCTCCTGCTAAAGACTTTATAGGCTTCAGTTTTCTGATACTGCTCCAGCTCCTGCATCTAATGCTCCTTATCTCTATCTGCTCCATCAAGGTATTGCTGAAACAAAGAAGTCCAAGAGTACCAGGGAGTTGCCTCCCCTTCAGGAGGAAGGGAAGAAAAACAACTTGCCCGATGAAGTGCTGGTCCATTTCACCTATGCAAACAGGAAAGGAGTGAAGAAACAATGAGAATGTACGTGAGATGCAAAGACGCAGGATTTCTGGATAATATTACTGTATTCTGGTGTCTGTCGTGTCCGTGTCTCCCCCCCACCCCCTTTTCCCTTTTTTTTTTTAATTCAAATCACTATTCTATTAACTCTTTTTTTTTTTTTTTAGATCAAGCTTTAACGTTCAGACCTGTAACTGCAGGGTTCCAATAAGCCCTTGTTTTTGTGCCCCACAGACAAAAATGCACTACCATTCTACAACCACACACTTTTCCCATCTGAGAGGCAAACAAAACATCATGGCTATTGGAAAAGAGCAGCATAAATATCAAAGAGCCTAGGTGATATCAATTTAAGCTATCTACGTTTAGGTTAAAAGAAAACCTCAGGCTAGGAAGAAAAAAATATTTCACACGTGCATAATAGAATGAGCTTAACTGGAGAATTTTTTAGGGGGACCGATGAACTGAAAACCATTTAAGAAGTGGTCACAACACTTGCTAAAGGGATCCTTTCCAGAAAAAAAAAAAAAAAAAGTTGTTGAGCAAGTTTTTCACCCAGTGAGTTTAAAATTCAATGGAAATAAGTATTTAAATCAGAGTGAACATTAGTCACTGGATATGCCTTTTATTTTCATTGCATCATCACAACAATACATGCAATAGTTATAAATTTCATGCATTTGCAAACCTGTTTTGATGCTGCTGAGGAAACAGTTAACATTCTAGATTGGGGTGCAAATTTAGTGATGCTGGGTTTGCATTTCTTTTGGACACTGTATTCTTCCAGAAGACATTAATTCTTCTCTTCTGTCTCCAGCAATGCGCTGCTGACAGAGTACAGTAACCGAGTCAAAAACAGCAGAAGTTTTTCCTCCGATTGTGTCTTGGATGAATTGTTTTGATCAGTAAGAAGGAGTTCTACTGTACTACGTGTAAGTAGATGTCCTGGGTTTTCTAGCGCAGATCTATACAGTTCTTTAATATTTCTTTATTATTATTTTTTTTTTCTTACACAACTTAAACAAGAAGAATGATTTTTAGGGTGTTTGCTGTATGACTATAGGAATGGTCTTTTTCTAGGGGAGACTCACTATTTGGTCAGCTCAACCAGTCCTTATTTCAGTCAATTCCAGTCAGCTCAGCGGTCCTTATGCTCACCACACAAAAGAAGTAGCAGGACTACCAGGCTGGAACAGGGGAAGCGCGAGACTTTCCCTTCAATTGTTGTATCGGACAACTAGTTCACTAGTTGCTGCAGCTCAGACAGACCGGGACCCCGGGGAACGGGACCCCCGCGGCCTGGGACCACGACCAGGACCCCGGGGACTGGGACCCCCACGGCTTGCGACTGGGACGCCTGGGACCAAGACCAAGACCCCAGGGACTGGACCCCTGTAGCTTGGGACCGAGATCCCCGTGGCTCGGACCCGGACTGGGATCAAGACCCCCGGGACTGGACCCCAGCGGCTCAGACCAATCAAGACCCCCGGGACTGGACCCCTGCGGCTCAGACCAGGGCCCGGGTCAGAGACCCCCGGGGACTGGGACCCCAGCGGCTCGGGACTGGTGCCCCCGTGGCTCAGGACTGGGACCGAGACGGCTGGGCCTGGGACCCCCACGGCTTGGGCCGGGCCGGGGACCCCAAGGACTGGGACCCCCGCAGCTCGGGACCGGGACACCTGCGACTCGAGACCTGGACCAGGACCGGGACCTCCTGGACCGTGATGCTTGCAGGTAGGGACTGGGACAGGGACCGAGACTCCCGGGACCGGAAACCCCACGGCTTGGACCAGGGACCGGGACTGGGACTCCCGAGACCGAGACCCCCGCGGCTCAGGACTGGGACAGGGACAGTTATCCCCATGGCTTGGACCGGGACTGGGGCCAAGACCCCGGGACCAGACCCCTGCGGCTCAGACCAGGGACTGGGACCGGGAGCCCCACAGCTGGGGACTGAGACCGGGACCTGGACCCCCAGGACTGGGACCCCCGCGGCTCAGATGGGACGGGGACTGGGATTCTCGCAGCTCAGGACTGGGACCTGGACCACTGGGTTCCGTGACCCCAGCAGCTTGGGACCGAACTGGGCCCCGGACCCCTGCAGCTCGGGACCGGGACCCCGTGGACCAGGACCCTAGTGGTTTGAGACCAGGACCGCCACCCCCGGGACCTTGACCCCCGCAGCTAGAGACCGGGACCAGGACCCCCACAGCTCAGGCTGGGACCAGTTCTAAGACCTCCGGGGCTGGGACACCCGCAGCTCGGGACCGGGACCGGGATCCCCGGGCTGGGACCTCCATGGCTCGGATCAGGGACCGAGACTGGGACCCCCGTGGCTCAAACAGGGACCAGGACTGGGACGGCCGGAACTGGGACCCCCACGGCTCAGATCAGGGACCAGGACCCTCTGTGTCTTGCACCAAGACCAAGACCTGGGGACCAGGACCCCTGCGGCTCAGACTGGGACGGGGACCGGGACCGCCGGGACCGGTGCCCCCGCGGCTCGGGACCACAACTGGGACGAGGACCTCTGAGGTCGGGACCAGGACCAGGACCCCCATGGCTCGGGACTGAAACTGGGACCGGGACGCCCATGGCTTGGGATTTGGATGACCAGGACCGGGACCCCCACGGCTCGGACCAGGACCGTGACCCCCAGGACCGGGACCCCTGCGGCTCGGGACCGGGAGCGGGACAGGGACCTCCAGGCTCGGACCAGGAACCCTGGGATAATGACCCTTGCGGCTCGGACCGGGCCGGGACCAGGAACCACGGGGCTCGGACCGGGACCGGGACCGGGACTCCCGCGGCTTTGATAAATGAATTGTAAAGGCAAACCAGCTCGTTTTGTCATGACTTGTGGAAATGCATCTGTATCCTGTGCTGACATGCTATTTTGTTTTGCTGCAAACCACACAAGTCTGCATCTAGAGAGGACAACGTATTAGTCATCACCAGTGTCCTTACACAGCCTCTTTACAGCCCTCACTGAAACTGCAGGCGTGCTCTTGCCTTTTCCAGGCATCCGAGTGATGAGTTTTGCCTCAATATTGCCTCCACAATATTTTATTTTTCTTCAGTATTTTCAGATGACTCCTAATATAGTTTCATATACAAAGCACTTTACTCACTTGTGTAGATCATTAAAAAAAACAAACCACCCACCATGAATAGTGTATCTACGTATTTTGCCACAATGCAGGTATGTTTTTTAATTATAATTTCCAATTCAGTACCAGGGTTACTTTAAATAATTTAATTCTTCTTCTAAATGCTTTACCAAAACACATAACAAATTCTCCCCTATGAATGCTCTGCCAGTGCACGCTATGAGATTGGCAATTTGATCGCTTGCTCAAAGTGATGATATATTGAGCTGCTTTTGCTACACAAAAGTATTTTCCTGAGTTGTCAGTCCATGTTTCAGTCTTAGTATTTTATCTTTTCTCACTTGTCCGACCAAAGAATCATATTTATCTTTGAGTTTCGTAGTGACGATGCAAATTGTATTCCTTGAAGGCAGACACTGAATTCTGGCATATCAGACAAACAGCTCTTTCTTTGTACTCCGTGAAAAAATAATCAGAAGTCCACTTTTCTTGGAACACCCCGCACTCGGAGTCAATTTTTCTTTTTTTTTGACATGATGGTGCGTGCGCTTCCCACTGGTGCTGGTTTGCTTGTCCTGCCCGGGAGCTGGAGGGAGGGAGAGACAGGGCAGCCGCCCCCCTCCTCAGCCCGGCCGCGCAGTCCGGACAGGGTGGCCAGAAGGGACTGAAGGGACTTTGCCGCGCCGGGGCTCTGGCGACTCGCCCGAGTTGGCTGGACCTCGCAGTGCAGAGGCTGCCGACTGAGCTTGCCCGGCAGAGGAGATGCCCACACCTCTCGCCCGCTGCGCACAGCAGAGGAGGAGGAGGAGGAGGAGAAGGAAAGGAAAAAGCTCCTTTCTTGAAACTGGAATGGCAGAAGGTGCCATAGTGTTTTAACGTATGTGGACAAAATTATTCTTTAGAGAGGCTCAGTTTACTTTTAATGACTCAAGAGCCCAAAGCCAGAGTATGCGGTACATTTGTAGTTTATCAGTTGAGCTTTTACTCCCAGTTCATTTGGAGCACAAGGCTAAAGTGCATCTGATACCATCAGTACATGCCATTTAGCCCATAACAATCATCCAGAAAGCATCAAGTAACCTTTCTGTTACTTTCTGGCCAAAGTGCTTATCCACAATGCAAAGTCAAACAGCTTAGCTTGAAACAAAAGCCAAGAGAGGGTTTACACAGCTGTCACCTAAAGGTTCCCAGCTGAGGGGCACATCTACAAGTGCTTTCATTTCTCAAGTCTCAGCTAAACTCCTGGCTCACTCTGGCATGATCTGAAGAGCCCGAGACTGAGCGGCCATGGTGCTGGAGCAACACCCACTGGTTTCCCACTGCTGCCCTGACAGCCTTGCAGCATGAACAAGGCAAGGTGATGCGGAGTGTCTCTGAGGAGCTCTCGCTAACATAGTCCCAAGGTCTTAAGGTGGCTGTGTAGACAGAGAGTAATAACGAGGAGCGGCTGGCATACAATGCCCGTCTGCCTCTGCAGTCAGCTAAATAGTTAATTGCATCCTTGGCTTTGTTTTACACAATTCACTATTGTGCCTGGAGGCTCCTGCATCTCTGCTGTACATCTCCACTGAAGACCCAGAGATGGAGACCTGAACTCCTGCTTTGCCTAACAGCTAAATTATACTTTGTATAGAAAACTGATCACGTGGTACCTTTGGTGTCATGTTGTGTAGATCTGTGACCCAATGAATTCAGAGTTGCTCTCCAAAGCTCTGAAGTCTACCAGTCTTACGCTTACAGAGTCCCCTACAGGGATGCACACACTCCAGCTGGGTTCTGCGCTCTCTCCTGAACTATGAGCGAGGAGGAGGAGGAACTGAGTGTAGGGCTTTTCATTTCTTCCCCTTTCATGCAGCACAAGACACTCCAGAAGCAGCCATGGCCCTCACGGAGCCTCCTGGCCAAAAGACTTCAATCTTGAGGGCAAAGGCTGAAGAGTGCATGAAAGTGAGAGAGACGCAGGGGCAAGCACTTGTCCCACCTTGTAACATCACTTGTCAGCATCTTCTCATCTGACCCCAGGCTGCAAAGGGTTGCAGCTCCACTTGTAAATTACTGGGTACCATTACAACGGTATTATCAAGCAAGGAACAACGTTAGAGTAGCAAAAAAGACATGGCTTTGCCCTCGGCTGGGGAGGCACACTGGGACAGCCTCCAGCGCCAGATCATTTTTAGCAAAAGCAATCACAAATACAATTAACTTCTTAGCTGACTTGTCTACAAAGAGGGAAAGGCTCCATACGATAAGCAGCACTCATTATTACTCTGCTGCAGAATTTCGTTCTTCCAGAAGTAATATACTCTGTTTTGCCAGCATCTAACAGCAAACCATGTAACACGAAGATGCGGAGTTAAGGTACCTGTAAATGCACTGGTTTTGTTTCCTGGCTTTTGTGCTTCCCAGGGCTGTCCTTTGTTGTGCAGCTCTGATATTTTCCATTTTTTTTATATTTGGATATAGTAATTGCTAACACAGAGCCTAAGGCTAGCAATCATAGCATCTATTTACAACATGCACACTGGCTGTGTGCACCTGTTCCACCAGCCTCCCATTTGCTTCAAACATGTCAGTCTTCCTGAGGACATGTTCAATGAGAAATCACCCCCCTACCCTGCAAAGCCCTGCTTTACTTGCTGCCAAGCCTCCTGCATCCCCCTGGACAGATTATTTTTGGAAGGCTGACCAGGGAATATTTACCAGCTATTGAATCAACAGAGTTCAAGCCACATGCCAACATTTCATGCTGTTACCTAAAGGGTGTCAGAACTCTCAGAACTCCATCAAAATAGAAGTGGTTTGCACTTTGGTATTAAAAGTTATGTGCAGGCCTGAACACCTCGTTGGGAGCTGGGCCACACAGCACGCTCCTCTGGGCAAAGATTTCTTTTCTAAGCAGCCGTTATGCAAGTACCAATCCGTGAAAAAAATTTGAAACTCAAAGAGAGAGAACCTTGATTTGACATAGTGCTCTTGCTGCACGTTCCGTAGAAGGAAAGTCACCCACATCTCTAGATCTAACGGAAAGTAGGAAAGAAGCACCAAGTGCAAGGTTCTGCGTGTGGGCTGGGGCAATACCAAGCACAAGCGCAGGCTGGGCAGAGAATGGATGGAGATGGAGAGCAGCCCTGAGGAGAAGGACTGTGGGGTGTTGGTGGATGAGAAGCTCAACTTGGCCCATCCCAGAAAGCCCAGGGCTGGGGCGGGTGGAAACTGGGCTGTAAATCCTGGGCCAAAGTTATTTCCTGCAGCTTAAGAAAACTGTGTGGGTCTGGTGATGTCTGGTCACGGTCTTTAAAAAAAACCCACCCACCCACCCCCAGTCGGTATTTCTAATAACAAAGTGACGTGCGGAAAGCAGACTCCACAATCAGTAAGATTGTGAAGTAGGTATGTTTATTCAGCGCTGGGCAGCACGGGGGGTAGTCCCGCCAAAACCGTGCGCGCCTGATGCAAAAACTTGCTCTGTTTTTATAAGGTAACTCATTACATATTCATAATATGTTGCAATACGCCTATACATATGCATTACCTATCCCCGCTTCGTATAAAATTAGTTCTGCGAGTCATTTCCATATTTTTTCTCGACTGAGTTTGCGCAGTGTCTCCTGGTGGTGGTGGTCAGGGGTCCTGAGGATGAAGGCAGGCGAGTCTTCCTCCTGACCGCTAGTTGCCCCCACATCTGGCGCAGGCTCAGTAACGTCCTGGTTTTTGTCCAAACCGCAGAACCGGCTTTGGCTTGTTCTTGCAAGGTTGTAATTGTTCTTTGGACTTATATGGTCATAAAGCTGGACTTATATGGTCATAAGGCTCTCTACTCCCGTATACCTTATCACAGCACCCAAGCAAACCATGTAAGATTTGGCAAACAGCTAAGCAGACTATCATAATTGTTAAACTTTACCCTATCTCTTAACCCCCCCCCCCTCTCTCAAAAGGGTTAAAAGCCAGCAGGCAGCCCCGTGGCACGCAGGCAGCAGGCAGGCAGGTGCGAGCGGAGCCCAGAGCCCCCGGCAGCATCAAGGGCAGCACCGCCGCAGGCAGCGCTGCGGGGCCGGCGCGGCGGAGCGGAGCGGAGCGGAGTGTCCGCAGCAGCGCGAGCCCCGCGCACCTCCCCCTGCGGGGCGCCCCCCCCCGCTGCCGCGGGCGCCAGGCGCCGGGAGCGGGCGGGCAGCGGCGCCGGGCACATGGGCAGCGCGGCAGCGGAGCCCGGCGCCGCCGGCCCCCCGCGGGCGGGCAGCCCCCGCCGCCCCGCCCCGGCACAAGCGCGGCGAAGCCCCCCGGCCCGACCCCCGACCCCCGGCGCGGGCAGCTGCGGCTGCTCCTCCCCCGGGCCGGCCCCGCGGGCTCCCCCACCCGCCCCGCCGCCCGCCTGCAGCCGGGCGGGGGCGCCGTGGCGCGGGGGGGCAGCGCCGTGGCGCGGGGGGGCAGCGCCGTGGCGCGGGGGGGCAGCGCCGTGGCGCGGGGGGGCAGCGCCGTGGCGCGGGGGGGGCAGCGCCGTGGCGCGGGGGGGGCAGCGCCGTGGCGCGGGGGGGCAGCGCCGTGGCGCGGGGCCCGATCCCGCCGCTGCCGCGCCCGAGGCGCTGCCGCCGGGAGCTTCGGGCTCAGGCTGATGCCAGGGGCCCGGAACTCGGCGGCGGCTCCGCGCTGACAGCGCTGCCCGGTGCGTAACGCTGCAGGTCAGACCTGAACCGCGGCGTGGGGCCGCAGCCGGGAAGCGGCGTGCGCGGAAACCCCGCAAAGCCTCCGCAGCCGCGCAGAAAGCGCGCACGGGCCCGCGCGGCGCTGGGAGCCGCCGCCGCTGCCGCGGCTCCCGGAGAAGGGCCAGGGGCCGGGGCGGCTCGTTGCCGCGCAGCCAGGCTCGCCCCTGCAGCCGCCCCGCAGGAACTGGGACATGGCGCAGAGGAAGAGCGGGCCGCCGGCTTGGAAACTGCTCCGCCGGGCAGCGGCCGCTGGGGGATACACGTGTCAGCAAGAACCGCTGGAACAGGAAGCAGCTGTTTCTTCCAGCTGTGACCAGCTCACCCTTGGTCATCGAGAACAGGGAGAGAACACCAATGCGACACCCACTGCCGTGCCAAAGCTTCATTTATTGCAACACCGCTACAAGTCTGACAAGGGAATCTAGCTGGCAGCTGCTGCACATCTGTCACCTCCAGAAAGCACCCCCGCTTCCAAGGTGCATCCACCAGCAGACGGAGATCTAGGAAGAAAAGGGAGTGCTGAGTACACAGCAGTGCTCGGGTATGTTTCCCTTGGCAGCATTCAGAGCAACTGCATTTCTATCAGGCACTATAAAATACGCTTTCAAAGGCAGACTAGAACCTGATCACCTGAGGCTTACTGTTTAAAGAAATAGGAATTCTTCCAATTTTTCAAAAATTTAAATATAAAAACCCAACAAAGCAGATTATAAGAAAAGTGCTCCCATTCTTCAGTATGTATTATTTAGATGTGCCTTCGCTACCATGGATACCAAAAGCCAAACATTAATTACTATAAACCCCTGGCAGTATCTACAGAAAGGCCTGACCTGCTTGTGCCGTATCCCTTTGTTTACCCAGAAAAGGCACAATTGCCTCAAAGCACACCACAGCCAGCGCCAGGATCCCAGAGAAAACTCGTGGCGTCACAGAGAGGACGAACAAGAGGCTCCTTTTTTGACAATTACCTCGATCCACAGCAAAACAGAGATACTTCCCACGTATGGCCACATCTTGTAGGTCAAGAAAGCGAACAAGTACCCTGCTAAAGTCACAACAGCGCTACCACTGCAAACATCACCCACAAGAAATTTAACCTCTAAACAGACACATTCACATCTTCCAGCCTCTGTTTGTTCTCTGTACTACAAAGTTCCTGCCCAATAGGCACCACTTTTGCACTTTCTGACATCTGCCTCCTGCCAAAGCAGACTCTGTTGGGAACACATCTTGAAAACACATAGGGATGGAGAAATGAGGGGGCTTGTAACAATGCACCTCTAAATTATGTCAAGTTAAGACACAGGGTATAACATCCACTCATCCCAAAGAGCAGACTGCTAGGACAGGCAATTTGAAATGCCTTCAATGAATGTATAATGACGTCAAGGTAATGGCAACTGAGCTGGAGCAAGCAGCTGCCGCTTGGACCCCCGAGAGCAACTTCGCTTTGGGCTTCGCACAGATGTTCAAGAGTTCAGGGCCAGGCCTGTCCCCACATTAACTCTTAACACCTTTGTAGGAAGAGAGCTCACTGTGACCTGCTAGGAAAACTAAATGAACAGTAACAATATTTTTGGCTGGAAAGTGCAGGAAACAGTTCAAGGGAACAGATGATAGCATGGGAGACCTTGCCTGAATGAAGATTTGCCCTTAGCAATTGCACCTAGAAATCTATTTACCTTGGAGAGAATGAGAGAGAATGCACAGTGACACAACTGTACCGGCATGGGAGTGGGTGGTAAACGTCTAGGGCACCTTGCAGCATGATAGTGATGGATTCACCTGAGACAGCAGCATCTCAGTATTATGTCTGCATTCTTGCAGGAAAAAAAAAGAAAAAAAGTCAGAGAAAATCATCAGATTATTTGAAGGACTAGACAACTCACAGAAAATATATGGTCAGCCATTGAGAAAGAAAGGTTTTTTCCTTAATGTCTTAGCATCAGCTTAAATGCTTCAATCCAGAAGTAACAAATTCCCCCTGCTCCATTCTGAGATGCCTATTTCCAGAAAGATGGGCTGCAAACAAAAATTCCTCCCATCAGAATCTGGTCCTTCTCCCGTGCTCTTTTAGAAGAGGAAGCACAAGCCGCAGGTATTAGGTCCAGTACAGCTGTGTTCACTAGCTGAGTGTACCTGTGGAGCACAATACAGAGGAGATGGGGAAGGAGACTCAAAAGTATTTACAGAGTTCCTCTCAATTGTATGTGAAGTCCAAAAGGACTCCTGTTGCAAGTGTGTATGCTGCCAACAAAAATGGACAGATTTATTTGAAAACTCCCATTTTAACAGACGAGCTCAGCTAGAAAGTAGTGGGAAAAGCAGATGCATCATCAGCACCTTCAAATCTATGTCCTAAGAGCGAGCTTGGGGCTGAAAAAAAGCAGCCCCTGAAAGGAGAACTATTTCTTGCACCTCCGTGTGATAAACACGGCAGGAGCTAGAGCACCATACCCATCGCCTCTCAAGAAAAAGAGGGGGAAGGGAACAGATGACACAGCCTGTAATCATTTGCAATGATGTGTCTTAGTGCTGAGTTAAGTTCTGCACCCTCTGCAGCAGACTCTGGCTCCTGGGAGGACTCAGAAGTAGTTGAAGAGGAGGGTTCTTCACCCACTGTGTAGTTAACCTGCATTAATGACATTAACTTATAAAAACCACAGTGGATGCTAAATGTTTGCACAGCTTCAAAAAGGGACTCTAAAAATCAATTGAAGTAAAGGTTACTGAGGCCTTTTCTGCTTAATGGTACAGAAATGCCAAAGACACTGTTGGAGACAGGACAACGAACTAGAGACACCTTTCATCTTGATTCTGCTGGGCAGAATGTTCTTAAAACTGGTAAACGAGAATTTAGCTGAGAAGGTTGGTTAAATACATTGGTTTTCCATTTGAAGGAAGCAGATAACCTATTTCAGTGATTTATGGTGCTGCAGAGATGGGCTGGAAGCTATGGAGGGAAACCCTGGGGATGGTGTTTTAGTGAAAGGACGCTCGTCTTTTCTTGCTACAGAACAGCTGTGAAATGCAAAGAAGTCCAGTCCAGCTCTTTGAAGGGAAGCAATGCCTTCTCCACAAAGGCGGGTTTGATTCTTGGTGCGTTTTTACAGATTAACACCTTGGGTTGGGCTCAGAGCTGCTCCCAGTCACTGAAGTGACCCTTCCTTCCCCCTTCATTATGTACCACGTTATATTGGCTCTCGCCGTGTGGCATCTAGAACTCGGTGTCACCCCGTAACAAAGAAAAGTGAACATGTCAACAGCCTACTGAAAGAGATGGAGCAAAAGCCTTTTCCACAGCAGGGTATATGTATCAAGGTGCAGACTCAGAAAACTTGCAAAGGAGTGCCCAAAGGAAAACAGGAAAACAGACAGGACTCCATCACACTCAGAGGGTAAGTTGCCAAGAAACACCTGGAAATCATCGTGATGCATTTTAGCACAGAAAGATTAAGAAAGAAGTTGTTTCCAAAGTCTCACAGAGGACAGGAGGTGCTGACAGACAAAGGTGCAGTCAGAGCAGCAGAAGTCAGCTTGCACTTGAGCCTGCCTGCTTCAGGCTTACAGCTGACATGCAGCCGACAGGCTACGCCAGCTTGGAGGCTTGTATCACGCACCCAACTGATTTTGGGCTAGCTTGAGCCTGATGACGTTTGGCTCAGGTGTGCTGTCTATCTCTACCCTTAACACGCACACCAAGCCTCAAAGGTACAACAGTGGAGATGCAGGCCTGGATGACTGTCACATTTCCCAGAGAGCAGACCATGCCAATTGTTGCTAATCAGCGTTAGCATAAACGTGTTTCATCCCTGTGGAACATTCTCATGGGAATGCTTTCCAACATGTTCCTGTACATCACTTTACAACTGGCACGTTAAGCGAATGTTTTGCTTCAGATATGAAAGCTGAGAAGTTTGCTAATTATCCGTGATACCAGGCAGTAATTGAGCAAGAACTCTCGATTCTGTGTTTTAAACAAAAGCTTGTCTTCTTTCAAGGTGGCATCCGACCTTTTTTCTCAGCTTCCTGACAGAAATACTTTATTCCTTACTTAAATGTTTGAAACTGATGGGCATTATGAGCTGAACTATTAACTAGCACCATGATTTGGAATCTAGAAACTACCCTTTGAAGTGAGCAACAGCTCTTCAAACTCTACCATCAGCTTTTTGATGAACACCTGTGAGGGAAACAGCTTCTTAGAGACTTGCAAGCTGAACCAAATTCTCTAGAATGGATCCCAAGTACTTTTTGTGTCCTCTTATATCTCTCTAATCTGTGGATGTTTAGGTTTTTCCTTCAGTTACCTGATTTGTGAAGTTTTTAGCCTCAGATACTCTGCTGCTTGTTTTTCTCATGTGTTTCAGGACACGTATCAGACTGGTACAATGTATTCAGTGATCTGAGACAAAGAGTTCAGACTTCTACACTAACTTCATCAGTTTGGTGGGTTTTGCTCCTGGAACTTCCATAGTTACCTCATTACTCAGTGTTTCCTTCACAGCACTGTCGCCCTCCAGCAAACACATCTATGGACTTAATCTCGATATTGTGACATCCAGGTTTCTGACACAACTCCCAGAACTTCAAGTTTTATTTACTTACATAATTTATACCCTTTCCCACATCAGAGTAATTAGCATAAGTGTATCTATAGAAGTGTGTTGGTAAGTACACAAAGAGGTTGTACAAGTTTAATATTTTAACTGAAGGAACAATGAGGTACTTACACGGCAGACAACAAGTAAATTCTTCTACTCTCCCCTTTCTGTAATAGTTAGTTTCAGAGTAGCTGTCGCTGTAATCTCTGAGAAAACGTAGAATCTTTCTTACCGAGAGAGTTGCCTGTATCTGAACCGCATCTTTTCCTGGAGAAAGATTTTACAGATGAATCTGTCTGTCCTACAGATTCGTTCACAGGCTCAGCTCCTGAAGTGAATTGTCTCTCTTCTGTCTCCGATGTCCTGGATTCACTTTTAACACTAGTGTTCTCCTTAAAAAAACACAACACAACAACAAAAGAAATAAAACCAAAGATCACTCAATGTTATCTTATAATAAAACTAATATAAAACCAATAAAACAAAATAAAAGCTATTCTTCTCCACTCCAAAAGGGCATCTAACAGGTGTTGAACACTGCCTAGACAGTTGACGTAGTAAGTGTTTTTAACTCAGAATTAAGGTTGCTAAATTGAAACAAACTCTTACAAAATACTGTATTAAGCAAAATACGAGATCAGAAATCTAGAATACACAAAGTTAGGGTACATGTCTCCACAGTCTGAGCTTTGCCCTCAGTTATTAAACTAGCTAGAAGAAATAAGCTAGAAGAAATACAGGTGCGCTCATTGTTACCAGCACCTGTAATAATGACAACAGATCTAGCTCAAACAACTTGGCAGAGCTGTGTGATGCAGAACCACATGTAAACCACACATTTCTGGTTGGGAATCTCACCCCACCCCATCCAGTCATTAAGACATTAAGTTATAATGTGTTGCTTGCTTTTTAGAGCCCTCTGCTGCTGCCCTGCACGTATTTTGCAGGCAACCATTGGGCAGACTGGTACATTTCCATGATCATGTGGCAAAAATCTGTAGCTTAAAAAAAAAAAAAGGCCAAACAACCTAGTTCTATTTCTATTTCGCTGAGGCAGTACAGGCCCAAAGTTAAGCATCTGGAATTTAGCTTTAGACAGAAAAAATTTCTCAATATCACCTGTTCTAGAATATTCATCTCCTCTGCAAATATCTTATCCATCAATAACCTACAGATGAATGACTGCTCAGAGTCTGCAATGTTTCCTTCTGTTAAGGGGAAAAAAGCTTTTGAAAACCATTATGTGTGAGTTTACAGAAGGCAAGAGGTCACACTTGGTAATAAGATAGTCTTTCCAAAAATCACGCTCGCCACCTTGAGTCTGTCATTACTCAATGTTGAATATATAACAGGCTATGTGTATACATATCAATAGAAACACACATACATTCCTTGACAAAGTTGTATAATAACATTTGAAAAGGCCTGTGCAAATACAGTAATGGAGTACTCCAGGGAGAACTAGTTCCCTCCAACACACCTCCTGCACTTGCTGGATACCCACTTGACTCTTTTTTTCCTCTTTGAAATGTGCTGTCTGGATGTATTGCTTCAGTACTATTAACAAGGCCATGTGAAAAACACGTGGCTAGCAGTGCCTTTTGTCTGATGTCTGAACCACAACTCCTTCCCAGGCACAAAAACAAAGGAGGCAGGCTGGCTGTAGGTCACTACCTACACCAGCTAGAATCCAAGTCTCACAAGTGATGATGACCTCTCTATTCCTGGTGACATTTACATAATAGTAAATTTCCAGGAAAATTAGTGAGCAGCCTTAATGAAGTAGTGAGAGAAGGGAAGATTTCTCAAGTAAGCATTCTAAACTGGATATTCCACCGAACAACTGCTCTAGAAACAATTCTGCAAGTTTCATTATTTAAAAAGAAGAGAATAATGAAGAGCAATACCAGGCGGGGGATGTAGAAACCAAATTGCAGTGTTTGATAAAGAAAAAACAAATAACATGCATATTGGGATAACCATTATTAAGAAACTGTTACTAGCCTACGTGGCGAAAGAAGTCTAGACACTCTAACTAGCAGTTCTGCAAAGGACCTGGGGTGCTGCAGTGCCCAGTAAGGCACCTTGGGCTACACTGGGATGAGCGTGGCCAGCAAACTGAGGAAATTTCATTCCCCCTCACTGCTGAACCTGTACTTCCAATGCTGTGTCCAATTTTAACCCTTACAGCTGCGTGTGTGGAAACTGAAGAGCAGTCATACTGCACAGCACCCCTTTCAGATTCCTTTTTATCACTGTGTTTATAGAATCTTACACACCGACTCTTCAGTAATCTAATATAATAGGTAATAATATTTTCATCCAAACAGCATCAGCCTAGCCCACACAAGTCTGGTTCCCAAGCTATCCCTTCTTTTTATTGTTTGGTCTTTTAAGCGAACATGTTTCTGATCATGGATTCACCGCACCTGTGGACAGACCCTCCACTCAGGTCTAATACTTCTGCAACTTCAGAGTCCAAAACATTGTTTGGCAGAGACTCAAACAAAGCTACCAAAGCTGACAGATGTGAAAGTTTTGCCTTTTCATTTCAGTTACTGAAAAACGCCAAAACTGCTGCATCTCACTACTTACACGACTTACGAGACACTGACTGGACTATACCCATACCCAGCTGGAACCATGATGGGAAGCTGAGGCACTAAAACTAGCAACTCGCATGAATGGGGTTTGCTGGATTAACCTTCCCCAAAGAAAGCAAGCGTTTCAGCCTTCACATAGGTATGCTGCCAAGGAGACTGAACAAAATCGGAGGCAAATTCCTCTTGATCAATCGTTACAGACATGTTCTATTTCCACTTTAAGAAGCAAATAAAACATTTCTTAGGAGTAGGAGTGGAATAAAATATGCCCATGAAAGGCCAAAGCCTGTAAAGTCTAGGACAGAAATTCATTGAGGCTGAGAGGGCAACACTGGATCTGAACTGTTGAACGTACAAACTCTTTTCATGTAAAGAACTGCTCTTTAATTTGCTGTCTTTTAGGAAATCGGGAAAGCAGAATAAAGCAGGTTTTTACTAAACTGTTACTTCTATGAGGAAGACAGTTCAAGGCTCAGTGCTGGTCACAAGAGTAATTAAATGCTGGGAAATACCTGAATGAAACAGAAAACAAAACAGCAAACATCTTTGTGTCACTGTAAAAATGTTCTCTTCATTCCAGAAGAGGATGTACTAGAAAAAGTTGAGAACAAATCCAACGCTAACCAGAGGTGCAGAGCAGCTGCCACGCAGAGAAAACTACATCAGGGCTGTACAGTCAGGAAAGAGGACTACTGAGGCAGCTGTGATAAGCGATGTGGAAAGTCACAAGTGACATGCAGTAAGCAGCCAGGGATGACAGCTGAATGTCTTTTCTGAGACGGAAATGGGGAAGCATCACATGAAACTACTAACAGCCACGCACAAAAGGAAGCTCTTCGTGCAGGAATAGCTCGTGAGCAAAGTACCAGCTTGGTCAAAAGGTCCTGTATGCTAAACCCGACAGTTTCAAGGGCTGACTTCAGTCCACAGAGCAGAAACCTAAGATGAAGTACACAGTATCATCGCAAGGCCTCGGGCTGAAAGTAGCTGGAACGTATAAGCAGGAATGCCCTGTTCTGTTCGCGGTCCTTGTTCTTGCTCTTCCCTACACATCAGATTACAGCTGTTGTTTTGAGACTTGACACTGGGCAAGACAAACCTTTGATCTGACCCCGCAGAGCTGTTTTGATGCTCTTGTACAAACAGTGGAGGAATTTGCTCCCCCTCTGCTCCTATAGAGAGGAATAGAGCGGTCTTCTGTGCGCCCCCACTATTCTGTCATAAGCTTGCTCTAAAACACATGGTACCAACAGGCACTGAAAGCCTGAGTGCTTCCAGATTCAGGGATGAGGAAGAAAACTGTGCTGGAGCCTGAAGTGAGGAGTACAGGCACAGAAGCCTCCTCTGAGAGTTCTGCACCTGCCATGACCGCAGGCTCTGGACAAGCAGGGTGTTAAGTTAACCTTCCCTCTCCTGAGTTTGGGAGGAGGAGACTAGTTAAAGAGTAGTTCTAACAGGAAGAGGGAATCTGTCAAACAAAACGCTGAACAGTCCCTGAATTGCTCTTCAATTGCTCAAAAAGTGAGGCCAGTTATTTAACCAGTTACGGTCCAGGACCAACATCAGGATTCTCACAAATATACAAAACCTCCCTCCCAAACAACTACGTGGTTCATGCACTTAATTCCCCCAGTTCTTGACAAGGAAGTTCGGGTCACGGACTCCAAAGGCCTTCAACAAGGGACAACCTGTCATTCTAAAAATGCAGTTCAAAAATTCTCGAAACTGACAACATTTAAAGTGCGGTCAACGCTTAATATAATGAGTGGGCACCAATTAAGGAGTACTGCCAACTCTATGCACTAGCACAGGGATGTGCTCTTCCCTACACAGTACTGAGCAGAACAGTCTAGTCTAGGCTTGAGCTATGCAGAGGCTTGATCAGAATACACATCCCTTTCTAGAAAGATACCCATGAGGAAGATGACTAATCTTTATAATGCTGAAAGCAACAATGGGAGGTTTGCACCAGCTGATGATTTCCGATCTAGAAACTTCAGCGAAGGCGTCAAGCTACCGACAGAACAATAAAACAGTAGCTTCAATGCATACACAAAAATGAGATTTTGAGTGCCTACATGCAAGGTAGGTCTCATGCAGCAGAAACAGATGCAGTCAATCTCCTGAGTTTACTTTGTTTTCAAAACAAACCAAAAAAAGCGCAGAGCATGCATTTGCTGCCTTAACAGAGTAACATCTAGAATGCCCCTCACTCCTCATGAGACTTACAGTTTTACATACAGGGAAGACCAGGTACAGGTAGACTGAAGTACAATTACGACTTGTTGTACACCACAAAGTATAAACCAATGAAGATGCTTTATACCATTCAAATGTCAATAAACTATACTTTCCACAGAAAACAGAACTTAATACCTATTTATCAGAAACAATCTAACCGTTTATCTAAATTTAAGCAAAAATCTGCCTCCAGTGGCAATTCTCAAAATACTCTTCTTTGTTGGAGATTAAAGACGGTATGTTACAACCTAAAAAAAGCATCCACTTCATCACCACGAATACACCTGCACTACGCATGTTTCCCATGCAAATGAGCACCCTAACTTGGCCAACAGGCTGACACATGTCATGCTCATTAACATGGGATACTTTTTCATTCCGTCTTCTTTTTTATATCTTGCTTTACCAAGCAAACCCTTCACTGTCCATTAACAGCTTAATTAAAGAAGCCTTCAGTTCTTAAGCAGGCAAGAATATTGAAAAGCTATCGGTCCAGACCCTAGCATTACTATCAAATATAGTTAGCTCAAGAAAGATGTTGATTTATCTCCCTTTACCCCTTACCTGCTCTGGACTGAACAATTCTTCCTGAAGAAACATGAGGGAGAACTCAGCTAAGCGGTGATCTGGTTCTTTGCTCTGTTTTTCATCTGCTTCCTGTGCGGTCAGAAGTTCTTGTAGTATTTTAGCAGCAGCAGCAGCTTCTATAGACAGAGTGGTATCGGCAGCACAAAGAACGTCAGAAGGCTGTAATGGAGACAAATTCAGTGCTCCATCTGCTTCCGCCAGAAATGATGTGTCTGAAGTTACAGGAGTGAGACGTTCCAGCTGGCTTTCCTCAGTTGAAGGTGTGTAACTATTAACAGGCAGTGCCTGATTTTCATTAAGCTCCAGGATTGAATACTGGCTCTCTACAGGTGCCACTTCCACCTTTTCAGCTTTGCATGATGAATGCACCTCATCGGCAACCTGAAACATGGCTTCAAGACTGCCTTCTGCCTTCTTGTTTTCTTCAGATATATTACATAGCCAGTCAGATGGCATCAGTTCAGCTTCATAAGATGACTGCATTGGAGGATTCTGGAAAAAAACAAAATACAGTGAACTTTTGTATCAAAAATTTACCATGACAGGATGTGTATTGATTCTGTTTATCCATTTATCCAAAAGCTTGAAAGATTGTCTGTTATTCTCAGTTAAAATAGCAAGCTTAACCAGAAGAGAAAAAAAGAAGCTACTACTTTGTCTTGGTTTTCATTAACCACCTTGCTCTTGGTGCACTTGCTTTCTTCTATTCATTGTCTATCCTGGAGAGAAGGTTACTTACCAGGAGCTGGTGTATGCCTGCAGATGCATTGTCTGCACACCCTTTGGACCGCAGGTGTTAAATATACCCAAGCATTCAAATCAGAGACTTCTGGTCTTAGTAGGACCTGTGGGGGTACATTAGAACCACCCTCTTCACGTGCCACATATGTACTAGAAAATGAGAGAGAAAATCCACCTGCCTTCAGTTCCTTCTGAAACTCAAGCATTCCTGTTGTGTATAAACCACAACATTTTTAAGCAAAAGAAAAGGGTCCATATGCTGTAAATGTGCATATGGACAACACAACTTGAGGAACTCACCGCTTCTTAACCAATAATACCATTTTCCTCCTCAAATGATTGTCCATAGGCACATCTACACAAGGGGTGCCCCCCAGGTCCCAGGATGAGTGGGAGTTCAACTACCGGTGAAAGCAAATACTGTAAAACTGCCCTGCCTGTCACAGCCTCATGTCTGGACTCTCCTGTCACGACAGTGTCCCACAGAGGCACGACTCAAAGTCTGCATCAATCGGCATAAAAACCCGACAGAATTTCAGGTCAGAAACACTTCTTGTAGAACCTACAGAGACTGCCTTTGCCATCACAGATCAGGTCTGAACACTACTAAAATTTTTCACTGTAATGACATCACAGGATGACAGGACACAATCAGCAATCCAGTGATGATTTTTTTAGTAGAATTCATATATATCGAATATATATCAAGTATATCGTTCTGTTTGAAACAGAACAAAGACAATGAAAGAGTTTTTTCAAAAGCAGCAAGTCCTACCCAAGTGAAATGATAGATGACATTTTAACAGCCAGTGTCTGTACTGCTACTTCTTCTGGAGGTGACTCAGTCAAAGGACACTAGAAGGGTCATTTCTTCTGACAAATACAAGTCATACATGTTGAACAGAAACTCAGGTCTATTTAAAATACAGCCTTCTTTTGGAAGAGATCCAGTACGAAGGATTAGTCCTTAGTACCTGACTATCCTTAGACCTTCTAGCTGAGGTCATGGTTAATGAAAAGCTACTTCCAGAGACGAGTAAATTAGAGAACGGGAAGCTACAGGATCACCTACTAGGAAAGCCATATCAGATCAAATGCCAGTGAAGGACTTGGTCTCTCTCTGATGGAGATACCACAAAGAGATGAGATCCCGTCTTCTGGGTGTGTGAAGTCAAGTCCTAGTGTGGATTCGTGTAGATGTGCCAGTTTGTAGATAGCCACACACTGTGGAGGGTGGGGGGAAACGGAGGGAAAAATAAAATGTGGAATTTGAGAAATTTAGGTTAAGTTAAGCAAAATCTTTTCATTAAAGGCTAAGCCACCTTTATGTTTTTATGAGATAGGTTCAAACATTATTCCTCTCATTTGATATTTTTTTTCAGTTCTATTTTTTTTAAATGTTAACAAGGTGTTTAATTTCTGTTGCATTGCTTGTTTACTGTTGTAAGTAGCCAGGATTTTAAGTAGATCTGGGTTACCAAACCATCCAGGAGTAAGATCATCCCTGCCAAAACCCAACCAACCAACCCACCCATACTGAATCTTTTTCTGCCTCTTCTTAGGGGACCTCAGCTTGAAGCTGTTATAGCACATATTGTCCTCTTGGATGCACTACAGGATCTCGTATGTATTTCCAACAGGAGAAAGTGGCCACGCAAAGGTACAATTTAAATCCTTTTAGTTCACCTGGAGAAGATATTACAGACGAGGATGGGGGGGGGGGGGAGGCAGCAACGAAACAAGGAAAACTGATAAATATTGAGAAGTCAGGGCTTGAAAGACTAATAGTTTGCTGGTCATTCGAGCTCAAGAGGAAAAATGGTCTAACTTAGCAAAAGTGGTGAAAGAGAAGATGGGCATTTCACTTATAAGATTAGCATAGTGTGTGCAGGAATTAAAGCACAACCACACCTTTTCAGGGACTGCTAGGACTACACAAATCTGGCTTGAGTGCTTGGGCAATCGGAATTAGTTCAGACTTGATTTCTTTTTGAAATAACATGGCTGATTATCATTCCTTATTACAAATAATAAGGACTGCTTTTAAGGTCAGAAAGTTGTTCTTCTTTTTTCTTGCACGTAAATTCCGTTTCCCGTTACCTCTTGCTTCAGTTCCACAAGGAAATACTGACAGCTTAATAACCATGGTAATAGCAATAATCAAACAGCAGGGCTGCTATTAAAAAAAAAAAACCAAAACGAGGTGGGGGCAGGAAAAAAAATATTGCTGAAATCCAATATGTAGCCTCAGGTCACATCTATGATAAAGCAGCGGGGAAGTATTGAGCTAATGGTTGTGAGCTGCCAGCACTGCTGTTGCAGAAGATAGCAGGAGGTCTCTCAAAAGACTCATTCCTACCCAAGGATACTGATTCATCACACTAATCCAAACCCCACTTAAGAGAACCCAAATGAAAAATGGGTAAGAAGTTGTACCTGCGCTCCCTGTTTTGTAACCAACTGTGATAAGAGTGTAATACAAACCTCTGAAACCCCGATTTCAGAAACCTGGTGAGATACACCATCATCAGCCACCATGTCTGGGTATAACCACCTATGTCCCCTTGCCATTCCACGCAGTAATTCTCTGTAGCTTTTCCTGGAGAGCAAACTGCAGCCAACCAACCAGTTAGTTACCGGCCTGGTCTGCCCGTGTTCCAGTCAGGGTCACCTAACACTTTCAGCAGCTCAGGTGCGTACTGTACAAGCCCAGCAGCTGGCCTCCAAGACCCAGAAACTCCACCTGTCTTAATCTCTCCTAAACTTAAAAGTGATGCGCTCTGCAAGACCCAGTAAGGAACAGCACAAGGTTTAGGCTTCCTTGTCCAAGAGTGCCCGCTTTTCCTCTGAGACCACAAAGCACCGTCTGGATCCAACAGAAACGGGGCTGGTAACCAGCTTGCTGACTACTAGTGCGCCGATGCGGTTCACTGTCTTCGGGACTGGTCCAGCAGTTTCGTATAGGCTTTGCCACTCCTATCTAGCAGCACACAGCGTGACCAAACAGCCTAAAACGCCCCGTAAACCATGCTTCAACAGCATTGCACTGAATTCCTGCAACTGGTGGAAGGTATTGAGTGGAACGATAGGAAATATACCACGCAATAGTTCTATTTTTTGTGAAGAACAATAAAAATGCTTAGTCAGCCAGGGCTGATGAATTTTACTGCTTTTGAGGATTTGTGCAAGTGGTTACTGATGGATGATGGATACAGCAGCAGGGCAGGATGCTCAATACTGCAGCTTGCCACATCCCCCAGCAGAAGTTTGGGGAAGTATATGCCCCAGAACACACAAAAGGCAAACTGATTATTCCCCACAGCTCAGCAAGAACCGCAGGCAAACTGCTGTCTTCTGTACTACCTGCACAGCCTGTCACCACGTTCCAGGAGAAATGACCTATGCTACGCGAAGACTCAGAAATCTCTAGAAGTCCCGTTGATCCACGCGGTACGATAGTTGTGTTACCCTGCTCAGAGACAGCCGGTTACTGACCTGGTGGAACTGATACAGGGCACCGCTCGCCTTTGGCCTTCTCACGCAGAGGATCGCCTTCCCGCAGTCTGCCCAGATACTCGGCAGCTTTTTGCTGGGGGTTTCCAGGAAACAAAGCAACCACTAGCAAGCGGCCTAAAGCTCTTCTGACTCCACACACTGCCCATGGACTTGCTTCTCCAAATAACTGAGTTTTACTAGACCCTTTGGACACTGTATATTATCCTTCAATTAGCCGCAACACCACCTTTGACAACTCCTTTGGAATGATTTACTATCCCATTGATCTCGGCCTTCCGAGATAAGCTATTTAATTGTGATTTCCCATCACTCAGACGGATCCTCACGTCCTGGATGAAAAAAGCAGCTCACAATGAAAGTGAGAGAACAGAGATGCACTGTGCGAAAAATAAATACTACAATATCGACGGCATGACTGGCTGTTGGCTATTTATAGCCTTACACTAACATGTTATCCTGGCCATAACCTGCCCATCTTGGATAAGCTTATTTTTTAAAAATGTCATGAATAAAAGACAAAGGTTGATATTTGCAAGACAGGAAACTGGATGATCAAGCTTGGGTAGGTCAACCCTTTTTCAACACACATAAGCATAACTTGCTTCGCTTGTCCTCTGTGAGGGGGAAAAAAGTATATGCGTTATGCTGTAATAGAAAAGGAAGCTCTTGCATTCTTACTTCAGATCTTCTGATACCTGATAAGCCAGGCCCTCCAAATAAGGTGCAGTTTCCACTAGAATTACATAACGCATTTACAGGAAGTACTGGATTTATCTTTAATAAGAGATCTCTGAGGTGGGGCCCATTCCAAAAAGTCACCTTAGTTTTTCTCGTTCACCAAATGAAACTCAGGACTGCAGGAAGCTGTCCGGGACAAAGAAGTGGAGCTGCTTCTCAGTATTTTCATAATATTAAAGAATCTCTTTTTGTCCAGGCAAGAACATTCTTCAAATACAAATGCAGGCTCATTAACTAAAGGTGATTCTGGTGAAGTCAAGCAAAAAAACACTCCACTGATGAGGACACCCACTATGCTGCTACCCTGAAACCTAACCTGAATTACAAAACTACCCGTTTAACATTCAGTGGCTCTTTGAAATAGGTATTTGTAAACCACATCACTTTCACTTTATCAAGCAGATCAGTTTTCAAATTTATGTCCTTAATTTCACACGTGTATAAACCTGCAGTTCATTCATACAGTCTCCTTCGCTTTCCCCTCCTTTCAGTAGGCTACGCTCACCTGGACAAAGCTGTCGTGGGTGCACGCTGAAGCAGTAGGACCAGCACAGCCAGCCAGAGGATCTGTGTGGGCTGCTGCTGAACATCTCTGTGGTGTGGCTGCAAGAATTCAAACACAGCTATCAGACCGCCAGAACTTGTGTCTGGTGTGCAGAGTTCTATTGCTTACTTTGATTAAACATTTCAATAATCACACAGTAAATGAAATTCCAGAAATTTATTGTTACCTCTCACGTGATTTTAAGACCAATTTCTTAATCTTAAAAATATTTAAGGTATGTATAGATATATTAAAAATATATATTGTAAAATTGGTAAAACACACACTTGTTGAAATGTATGCAGAAACTTCATAATCACAGTCTTTTGTGTCTTAATATCACCTCTTTGATTTGGCTGCTTGAGTTTCTTGTCACAATACACCGTAGAAAGCATATTCACATAGCTGAGCCTAGGTGTTCATACACACATACACACTTGTGACCATATGAATTTTAAGACTTACAAAGAAAATGAATTATCTTAACCGAGAGTGTATCATTCCGAAGAATATCATGACTACTTCTAAACTACCACTCACCAGGAAGGTTTTCATATGTAAATGAACCCTACAGGCACAGATGTATGCAAAAGGTGCGATTTGACTTGCACTGCCAGGTGGCACAAATAACTAATATGCCTCACATGGTCTCTGTGACTGATTTTTCATTATTAGACACTCTCAGATAATAAAGCTTCAACGCATTTCTTTGACGCGATTCTACTACTGTCAAAGGTTTTGCAGATAGCTGAAAGTAAACAGAACTAAATCCTTAAACTAATTATGGTCTAAGGCTAGTGGGGAAAAAAAGACTTAGATGAGCATATTTTATTTTACTGAATTTTCAATAAGAATCATAATGAAAAACCAGGGAAATCTTTTTGTCACAGAAGTTAACAAACAAGTTTGAATACACATAAAAAGAAATCTTTTCAGAAAGTTCTACTTTGATTTCATTTAATGGGACTTCAAAAGTGAAATGAAAAGAGTAAAGAGTAAGATTGAACATACATTCTTTAGTTCTCTCACTTATTAAATACGTATCTTAAGGTTAACTATCCCTTTCCAAACAAACTAATCTTGCTGCTATGCTCTCATGATGAAGGAAACCAGACTTTTTCATGTGGACATCTGAAGAAACACGATTTCAGCATTCTGTATGTTACAATATACAGAAGAAAGGATAGCGGAGAGATTAAGAGATACACAGGCACAGAAGTAAAACCACTGAGACAGTCCTAGAGTGACAGTGAAAATTAAAAGATTTATCATACTCCAGTGAAATGTCACTTACACTCTCAGAAACGCCAATTAATTCCCTGGAGTTTTCAAACGCCTCAGATTCCCTAAGTTTCTGTATTTTAGTTTTGATTACACCTTGCAAAGTTTGGTATGTTTTCACTGCGTTCTCACACCCACCTCCCATCCCAGAAGATTCAACCTGAGGAACATAGCCAAGTTATCCTTTAAACTTAAAGCAATGACCCTCATCCAGTGAGAGAGCTCTACATATTCATGTCTAAATCTACGCTGGTCTTGTTATCGATTTGTTAAGAAGTTAAGATTGATTGACTTTATTTGATTCATTAATTGATTTTATAAAATCATTTTATAAAATTAAAATATAGAAGGATAAGAAATATTTTAAATGAAACTTATAGCTGCACGGTAAAAGTTGCTATGAGATCTTCTGTACATCCTGTACCAAGGCTAGAAGAAGGGGCTAGAACCATTGTTAAAACTTAGGTAATAACTTTAGGGTTTGAAAGGTTTCTTTGTATTTGACCAGTCTTCTGTATGTAGAAGTGTATTGAAATGTCAGAATATGAGATGAATGGAAACCGGGGAGAGTCGACTAGAACAGCTTGTGGTTACCTGCCAAGAAACCGTGAACTTTAGTAAAAGGTAATTCTGGCAGGGGCAGATTGTGACCACCGACTCATATACCACCTACCCAAATCGTACCCCAGACCAATTTCTAGACCTTTCTAAGCTCTACTGTGCAGAATTGGATATAGGAGGAGAATATGTTAATGATTTATGGGAAATATCATGGTTATTCATGAATACTTAATGGGTATGTATGAATAAGTTCTATATATGGAGTCTGATTTTGAGACCTGGCATGCGTTGATCGTGAGAGGACTTGCTCAGGCACCCGGCCGTTAATAAAGAAGTGTCTGCTTATCTACATCACATTGGTGTCGATAAGTTCTTCATTCCGAGATTTCGGTAACAGTTTTGGCGACCCAGATGGGACCTCGCTGAAGGAGTCCGGAGGAGCCGGGGACCTGATCGGTTCCAGCCGGCACCGAGGATTTCTCGGGGATACCCATCGATCCCCGATCCGTAAGGCTTTTCGCGACATTCCCTGGATATTTGGTAAGACACTTCTTTTTTCTAATTGTAGTAAGTGGGCTGGAGTCCCACTAAAGTAAGTGAGTAAGTGCACTAGAGGAAGTGGGTAGGAGTCCCACTATAATAAGTGTATGGGAAAGAGTGGGATGGAGTCCCACCAGTGGGATGGAGTCCCACTGAGTAAGTCTGCCTGTCAGACGCGGTGAAAGAGCTGCGCAGGGTAGGACTAGGAGTCTGCCCGTAAGACATAACGAAAGCTATTGCAGGGTTGGACTAAAAGGATCCTTGTGGAAGTGGAAGCCTAGGCGTCTGCCCGTAAGACATAAGCGAAAGCTATTGCAGGGTTGGACTAAAAGGATCCTTGTGGAAGTGGAAGCCTAAGCGTCTGCCCGTAAGACATAAGCGAAAGCTATTGCAGGGTTGGACAAAAGTGGAGACAAGAGAAACTATATGCTATAGTGTTCTCTAAGGTAGTGCCTCTAACAAGAAGTTAGAAGAGGTTTTTGGGTTTTTTTTGGTTTTTTTGTGAGTTTGTGTATTAAGAAGAAAATTAAGAGGTACAATATTGTGTTATATGTTTGTTTAAAGTAACTGTGGGAAAGTGTGAGTGTGGCTGTAAGGGTGAGATGTGCAATTGAGCACAAAAGCAAGTGTGGAGTGTGGATCCGCAGATCGGAGTGACAGAGTTGAACAATTGTATATAGTATTGTGAGTGATTACACCATGGCAACTAAGTTAACTCAGTTGTTTAAAAGTAAAAGCATGGGTAATCTTGCTGTAAATGATAAAATCCCAAAAAATTCTCCATTGGGATGTTTGTTGGCACATTGGGGGGATTTATATGAGGGTTTGCCAAAGAGCCAGATGATCGAGTATTGTAATAATTGGTGGCCGCCATATATATTGGAAAATCAGGAAAAGTGGCCCACGAATGGGACACTGAATTATAACACTATTTTGCAGTTAATGCTGTATTGCAAAAGAGAAGGGAAATGGAATAAAATGCCAAATGTGGATTTGTTCTTTTATGTAAGACAAAGAAAGGATTGGCAGGCTGAATGTAAGTTAACTATTAGAGATAATTTGGTAATGGCTATAACTTCTGATAATAAGAATGTGGAAAAAAATGTTGTTCAAATTGTGAGATTGGGAGTGGATACAGGAGCGACATTTTTTTATTAAATACCTGTAAAGGAAAAACTGGAAGAAAAACAGGCCATTCCTGCAACCCCTGGATTTGAAATTTGGAAATAAGATAATTACACATGAAATTTTGTATGTACCAGAATGTCTGATACCCTTCTTAGGAAGAGATTTGTTATCCAAATTAAATGCGCAAATTGTTTTTGACGAAGGAGAACTTTTTTTGAAAATACCTGAGTCAAAAACGGGAGAAATCCTGATGATATAAGAAAAAGTAAAGGAACAAGAAATTCCACCGGAGATGGATTTGGCAGTGATCCCTACTGTATGGGAAACAAATATGCCTGGTAAATCGAAACTAGCAGAACCTGTTAAAATAGATTTGAAGGAAGGCGCAGGAACAGTGAGAATTAAACAATATCCAATCAAACCGGAAGTGAGACAGGAATTGAAGAAATTGATTGATAAATTTTTGGAGTATAAAATTTTGGAAGAATGTGAATCTGAGTGTAATACTCCTATTTTACCAGTCAGAAAACCCTCGGGTGAATATAGACTGGTACAAGACTTGAGAGCAGTAAATCAAATAGTTAAGGATATTTATCCTGTGGTAGCAAACCCTTATACACTGTTAACAGCATTGAGGGAGAATTATCAGTGGTTTACAGTGCTTGATTTAAAAGATGCTTTGAAAGGAGAAAACTGTTTGCTTTTGAATGGGAAAATCCTCAAACTGGGTGAAAGATGCAGTTGACATGGACTAGATTACCCCAAGGATTTAAAAACAGTCCAACTATTTTTGGAAATCAATTAGCAAAGGAACTTGAAATCTGGAAACAGGATAAATCAAGACCTGGGCATTTACTTTTACAATATGTGGATGATATATTGATTGCTACAGAAGAAAGATTTATTTGTATACAGGTGACTATTGACCTTTTGAATTTCCTGGGTCTAAATGGGTATAAGGTATCCAGGAAGAAAGCCCAAATAGCCTGCCAGACTGTGATATATCTGGGCTTTGAGATTTCAAAAGGACAATGGAAATTAGGAAAAAATCGCACAGAAGCTATTTGTGGTATACCTGAGCCGAGAAATATTCATGAACTCAGAGCATTTCTGGGAATGACTGGGTGGTGTCGCCTTTGGATCACGAACTATGGGCTAATAGCTAAACCGCTGTATGAGGCCCAAAAGAACTCTCCCTTTGTATGGGGCCCACAACAACAAAAGGCTTTTGTAGAGTTGAAACGTGCCTTAATGTCTGCACCTGCCTTGGGACTGCCGGATCTAACCAAGATTTCCAGCTGTTTGTGCATGAAAGACAACACCTTGCACTGGGCGTGTTAACCCAGAGGATAGGAAGCTGGAAACGACCAGTCGGATATTTCTCTAAACAACTGGACACAGTGAGTAAAGGGTGGCCAAACTGCCTTCGAGCAGTGGCCGCAACAGTGATGCTCATACAAGAAGCTCGGAAATTGACTTTGGGAAGAACAATAACAGTCTATGTTCCACACATGGGATAACTGTCCTAGAACAGAAGGGGGGACACTGGCTGTCCCCCAGCCGAATGATGAAATACCAGGTGGTATTGACTGAACAGGATGATGTGATTCTAAAGACAACTAACCTGGTAAATCCTGCAGTGTTTTTAAGTTCCATACAGGAAGAAGGACGACTGGAACATGATTGCTTGGCTACCATCGAGTATGTTTATTCCAGTCGTGAAGATCTGAAGGATGTGCCATTGGAGCGACCAGACTGGGAATTGTATACTGATGGAAGCAGCTTTATGGAACAAGGAGTTCGATACGCCAGATATGCGGTAACAACAGAGACTACAGTTATAGAAGCAGGAGCATTGGCGAGTACCACATCAGCCCAAAAGGCGGAGCTCATCGCTTTAATTCGAGCCTTAAAACTAAGCAAAGACAAGAGAGTAAATATCTGGACCGATTCAAAATATGCCTTTGGGGTAGTGCATGTCCATGGGGCTTTGTGGAAAGAGAGGGGGTTATTGTCCTCTCAAGGATCAAACATTAAGCATCAAACAGAAATTTTACAGTTATTGCAAGCAGTTCAAAAGCCAGATCAAGTAGCAATCATGGACTGTAAGGCACATCAGATTGGGAATACAAAAATAATAGCTGGGAATAATTTAGCTGATAGAACAGCAAAAAAGGTAGCAAAGAAACAAGCATTGCAAATGGCAATAATTCCTTCTAAAACAGTAACCCTTCCTAGGGAAAAAAACGAGATATTCAGAGGAAGATGACAAATTGGGTCAGTTATTAAATGCTAAGAAAAACTTAGCGGGATGGTGGGTAACTCCTAACGGACAAGTAGTAATTCCACCTCTCTTGATGAGAGAGATAATTCAAACGAGACACCAAGAATGTCACTGGGGGGCAGAAGCCTTAGTAACATCTTTACGAAAGCAAGTAATATCAGTTAAAATGTTGGGAATAGCTAAATAGTAACTGCAAAATGTGAGGTATGTTTGAAAAATAATCCAGTGATTAAGAAAAAGGTTCAAATGGGTAGGCTGAAGTCTGGTACAGAACCTGGAGATTATTGGCAAGTAGATTTTTCAGAGTTGCCTAGATACAATGGGTACCGGTACATTTTGGTAGGGGTTGATACTTTTACAGGATGGCCAGAAGCCCTTCCCTGTCACACCACACAAGCAAAAAAGAGGTTGTGAAGTGGTTATTACAAGAAATAATTCCGAGATTTGGAGTTCCTATTGGAATTTCCTCTGACAGAGGTCCACTACTTTGTTGCTGAAGTAGTCCAAAGTGTTAGCAAAGTATTGGGTATTTAATTGGGATTTGCATGCGTCTTGGAGACCACAATCTAGTGGGAAAGTGGAAAGGATGAATCAAACTTTGAAATGACAAATAAGTAAAATTTGTCAAGAAACCAGTCTAAAGTGGCCTCAGGCGCTTCCATTGGCATTATTATGAATCAGGGTACAGCCAAAGAGTGGAACCTCAGTCAGTCCTTATGAATTATTACATGGAAAAACATATGAGTCTCCAGAACCAAATCTAAACATACATGTAAAAGGAAAACAAGATGTGTATAACTATTTGCTTTTTCTAAGGAAAACTTTGGCTGCAATTTGGAGTGCAGTAATTTGGAATAGACCTTTATTCCAGGAAAATTTAGTGCATGATTTCCAACCAGGAGGCTATGTCTATGTGAAGACCTGGACCTCCGAACCTTTGCAGGAGCACTGGAGAGGACCTTTCCAGATACTGTTAACCACTTTTACAGCTATCAAAATTGCAGAATCAGATGCTTGGATACATTATACTCGAGTGAAGAAAGCACCTACTCCATGGAAGATTGTGAATCGTGACCCAGAGACTTTAAAATTGACTTTGAAAACATGTCTAATTTTCATATCAGGTTATGATTGTTCTTTGGATTTTATTTTGGTCGGTAGTGTTGGTGGATCATGGGCTGACTTGGTGGACAGGAACAAAAGATAAATAGAAACAGAACAAGTATTGACATTCCCAAACAAATGGCTGAAGAAAATTTGATGGTAGGATTGATTAAAGAATTTGCCAATTTATAAAATGTCACACAGATCACTGCTTGTTTGCCAATACTGAGGGCAGTAGGTGAATCTATTCCATGAGAAATTTTAACCATGAATCTGACCAATCTGGAATATAAAAATGAGACCACCTATTGTGAACAAAGGCCAGTAACTCAATGGTATGAACAAGTAAAGGTTATTAGAAAACAGTGGAATTCACCAGGTAAAGAAACAGATGTTAAAAAAAAAACTATTGAATTATGATTTTATAACAGGATCCCGACCTAGTGCCATAGCTCGAGTTCTTCCTCCTGGGGGTCCAAATCCCCAGTTAGGATAGTGTTCTTATGATGAACAACTTAAAACCAATGTGAGCAGAAGTATCATGAAATGGAAGTGTAACAAAACTGGCCAAGGTACCCAATTAGTAGCACAACGGGACTCTATATGGTCTATGTCCATATTTTCCCATTTTCAGTATATGGCAAGAACTTCTTGGTGTTTTACCTGGGATGGAAAAGTTTGTTTCAGTATTACCCTGGGTCAATGATAGGTCAACTTTATTGGGAGAGAAGGAAAATAAAATAGTGCCGTGGTGGAAATGTGAAAAAGTGTATGATTGCAGTAATGCAGACTTAGTAATCCAAAGAAATCCTCCGTTGGCCGCTGCTTTGAAATATGGTTGTTTTTG
>NW_024427350.1:87500-105294 GCF_017639655.2 Falco naumanni | reverse complement strand
CTGTCAGGACTCCATGAAGATAATGGTGTTTCTTGGAACCTGCTCTCTAAGGAGCAAAACTTTGTACTTTACTGTCCAATAATCTTAGACAAGTATCATAAGTGGAATAAGGCCAGCGTTGTATGAGTGTACTGCTGAACACTGAGAACGAATGCCTCTGTTTCAGTGTAAAAGAGAAGGATCTGAAGAATGACTTGGAAGGAATAAGAGAAAGGGGAGAAGTTTTGTGGAGCCCCCTTTTGCCCATGTTTTGGGGAGGCTCCCTGCAAGTCCGGGGGGATGGCTGTAGAGGGGCAGGGCTGTCTTATCTGTCCTTTGCAGTGTTGAGGAGGCTCTCTCCCTGTCGGTGGCAAGACCACAGGAATGTGCCACTGTGTGGTAGCGCTGTCATCCAAGGATCTGGAAATACTTGGAAGGGAATAAGAGAAGAATGATTTAATTTCATCTAGAACTCCAGATGCTCTTGTGTGTACTTCTTGCTGTGCTGTTGGATGATGACAGGGTACAGCTACAGTGGCTGTTGCAGAGGTCCCCTTGTCCGTGGTATTGTGTTCCTTCCAGCTGCTTGTGGGACCACGACATGGTAGAGAGGTGGTGGTTGCTGCAAAGCTCCGTTGCCCAATCCTGCAGGCACCTTTGAGCTGCCTGTGGGAACCGGATGAGGTGTAGATCGGGTAGGTGGTGAGGCGCCCTCTTTGCCCATGGCTGTGGCCACCTTCTTGTTGCCTGTTGGATGACAACGGGGTACAAATGCCATGTGTGTTTTGGTGGTCCCGTTGTCTGTGTCTGCAGTCACATTCGAGCTGCCTGTGGGAGCTGTATGGAGTAGAGGAACACTGGGTTTGCAGCTCTCCCTCTGTCCACGGCTGCGGGGCACCTTCAAGCTGCCTGTGGGAGCTGTACGTGGTGAGGATAGGAGTGGGTGCTGGAGCTCTGCCTTTGCCCATGGCCGCGGGGACCTTCTGCCTGTCTGTAGGATGAGGGGGTACAGATACAGCAGGTTTTGTGGTGCTCCCATTGTCCGTGTGTGCGGGCACCTTTGAGCTGCCCGTGGGAGCTGGGTGGCATAAGGGCAGGGTGGGTGCTGTAGCCCTCCTTTTGCCCATGGCTGTGGGCACCTTCTTGTTGTCTGTGGGTTGAAGACAGGGAACAGGTACAGTGCATGTTGTCGAGGTCGCCTTGTCCACGACTTCGTGTTGCTTATGATTTCCTGTGGGGCCCCGGGATGGTAGAGAGGTGGTCGTTGCTGCAGAGGTCCCTTTGTCCCTGGCTGCGGACACCTTTGAGCTGCCCATGGGAGCAGGGTGGGTTGTGGATTGTGCAGGTGGTGCGGCTCTCTCTTTGTCCATGGCTGTGGGCACCTTCTTGCTGTCTGTAGGATGAGGGGGTACAGATACAGCAGGTTTTGTGGTGCTCCCATTGTCCGTGTGTGCGGGCACCTTTGATCTGCCCGTGGGAGCTGGGTGGCATAAGGGCAGGGTGGGTGCTGTAGCCCTCCTTTTGCCCATGGCTGTGGGCACCTTCTTCTTGACTGTGGGATGAAGACAGAATAGAGATAGCGTGTGTGTTGCAGGGATCCACTTGTCCACAGCTGTGTCTTGTTTCTGATTTCCTGTGGGACCCCGGCATGGTAGAGAGGTGGCGGTTGCTGCAGAGGTCCCTTTGTCCCTGGCTGCGGGCACCTTTGAGCTGCCCGTGGGAGCAGGGTGGGTTGTGGATCGTGCAGGTGGTGCGGCTCTCTCTTTGCCCATGGCCGCGGGCACCTTCTGCCTGTCTGTAGCATGACAGGGTACAGATACAGCAGGTTTTGTGGTTCTCCCGTTGTCCGTGTGTGTGGGCACCTTTGAGCTGCCCGTGGGAGCTGGATGGCATAAGGGCAGGGTGGGTGCTGTAGCCCTCCTTTTGCCCATGGCTGCGGGCACCTTCTTGTTGACTGTGTGGGTTGAAGACAGAATACAGATAGCATGTGTGTTTCAGGGTTCCACTTGTCCACAGCTGCGTCTTGTTTCTGATTTCCTGTGGGCCCCCGACATGGTAGAGAGGTCGTGGTTCTTGCAGAGGTCCCTTTGTCCCAGGCTGCGGGCAATAGTGTACAATGCTATAATGAACAAAGAAGAGAAAGTAATGTGGAAATTGCACCTTTCCTTATGGTAAATGACATTATTATTTGCATCCTTCTGAGTCATCTCCCATATGCTTCCCAAATTGTTGTGTGTGCTGTAGTCTGAGAACGTCTTCAGAGCACTTCCATAAAGGACATGCTCGTGACCGCAGTTCTTTTAGATTCTGTGCCTGACTCTTCCTCTGAGTTCCTCAGCACGGAAGCTCTCAAGGTTATACCCAACCTTCATCCCACCAGTCCAGAAGAGCAGAACCCCAAATTATGGTAACTTCTCTGGGTGTGATGGGAAAAGGCAGTCCCATGCTTGCCCTGCAGCCTGTCTCCAGACATTTTTTGACATATATCTTTGGCTGCAGCACCATGAGCACTTGGAAATTCTTTTGCTTGCCTTGCCTGCTCCTAACAAGCCACTTCAAAGAATTCAGCCTCTTTCGTCTGCCCATGTGCTAACCCACTGGATGGCCACCTGCTTGCACTTGCACAGAAGACTGAGAGGGCAATGAAAGTAGTCCCAGCTACAGGTGAAATGGCACATGTAATGGATTCTTCTATTTGGAGAAGATCATAAAACAATAATATTTTGGGCTATCAACAAAAATACAGTTATGTGATACAATAGGAAGTTTCAAGCTCCCTTCTTCCCTCCAAACAGTGAGCTACCACCTCTAGACATGGAGCATGGAACGTCTTGATCAGAGTCTGCATTGCATCACATGGACCTGGTCTAAAATAGCTCTAGCAGAACCCCAGCCTCAGAGAAGAAAGCAGAAGAGAAGTTCGGTGACTATAAGCAGACTGAGCTTACAAACACAGTCTCTCTCTTCAGTGAAGTGACCAATTAAGACCATGGCTTTGACTTTTGTCCTGGGGCCTATTAAAACTGTCATTGTTTTACAAGTTTGAGGTTTATTAAGTAAGGGATCGGTTCAGGAATGGTCCATGTATTTTACCTGGTCAAAGGAATACACGGCACAAGGTTATGTCTCTCAGTGTGTGAGCCCATGCCCACTGAAGCCCATGGACTCAGATTGCCTTCCTCACGAGGCCATTCTTCAGCACCCTGCAGACAGTTAAAAATACAGTCTGTCCACTTCATGCCACTGTTCAGGAAAGGACATTTGTCCCAGGTAGTACATTCTGCTCACATGGTTGTCTTTCTGAGGGAGGAAGTATCCATATTGAAAGTGTTTTTCATCCCAGTCAGGGACCTGCAGGGGTCCCACGCCAGAGCACTCTGTTCCTAAAGGACTGCATCCCAGGGAAAGACCCACACTGGAACCAGGGAAGAGCATGAGAAGACCTCCCCCTGAGGAAGGGGAAGAAGAAGAATCAATGGGACATCCATCAACTGACTGTAACTGCCGTCCCCCAGTGGGGAGGGGAGACAAGGAAATTGGGAGTAAAGCGAAGCCTGATGGAAGCGAAAGCTGAGGGTAAGGTGTTTTGAAGATTTGGTTTTGCTTCTCATTCTCCTGCTCTGATTTGCCTGCTAATGGACTGAAACCATTTCCCCAAGTTCAGTCTGTTTCACCCGTGACGAGAAGTGCCGAGCGATCTCCCCATCCTCAACTATGACTCGCCAACTTTTCATTGTATTTTCTCTCCCCTGTCTGGCAGAGGAAGGGGAGACATAAGAGCAGTTTTGGTCCAACCCAAGTCAACCCGCAACACCAAAACGGTCACAGCAGCACAGGTAAGAGATGGGGCCAGAGGAGGGGCAGGTAGGGCCTGGGACACACAAGAGAGAAGATGTCACAGCACTTTCCAAACTAGAAGCTACAACAAGGTCTTTTACCAACACATACCAACATACTCTTCATGCCAGTCCCTCTGCTACATCCTCCTGGTCTCTCCTCACCCAGGGCATGCTTGCTTGCTCGCTCACTCGCTCTCTTCTCTCTGCTTCTTCCTCCTCTCTCTTCATTGGCTGCCCAACCTCTTAACAGAACCAGCCACACCTGCACCTTGTCTACATCAGACAACCCACCCACCCCCCAGCCAGCCCACAGCTGTATATTATCAATGCTAATTAACCCAGCTTCATCCTCTACAGGGAGACAGGGAGCCCCCACAGCTCTCACTCTTGGCGGTGTCCAAAGAATGTGACAGTTCAGACACTTCTTTCTCCTTCTCCCTTTGTCTTCTGTAACGACAGTCGCTTGGCGCTAACCCTCAACAACCTAAACCCTAAAAACCCTTAAAACCTAAACACCCTTAAACCTAAATTATAAAAATTCTTAACACTCTTAAAACTAAAATCCTTAAATCCAATACAACCAAAATCCTTAAATCCAATACAACCTAAATCCTAAAAACCATAAAGGCCTAAAGCATAAACACCCTTAAGCCTAAAAATCCAATAAACTAAACCCTAAAACCCCAAACCCCTAAAAAACCTAAAACATAAAAACCTTAAACTATCTAAAACCTTAAACTATCTAAACACCAATAACCCTTAACACCTTAAAACCCTTAACACTGCTAAACCTAAAACCCCTAAAAGCTAAACAACCTAAAACCTAAAAGCCCTAAACCCTAAAAACCCTTAGACCTAAACCCACTAAACCCTAAACAATTTAAAAACCCTTAACACCCTTAAACCTAAACCCCCTAAATCTGAAACAATCTAAACCCCAAAGCCCTAAACAACATAAACCCTAAAAAAACCACAACAGCTTTAAACCTAACCCCCCTAAACCCTAAATTCCTTAAGCCTAAAAACCCTAACCCCCGATACACCCTTAACCCTAAAAACTCTAAGCACCCTTAACCCTAAAAAACCTTACCCCTAAAAACTCTAAACCCCTAAAAACCACAAACCCTAAAACCCCTAAATTTTTAAGACCCTTAAAACTAGAAACTCTAAAAAACCTAAACCCTAAAAAGCCTAAAAACCCTCAACCCTAAAAACCCTAAACATCCTTAAACCTAAAAATCCTAAAACCTAAACAACCTAAACACTAAAAACACTGAACAACCGAAACCCTAAAAACATTAAACAATAAACAACCTAAACCCTAAAACCCTAAACAACTTAAACCCTAATACCCCTAAACCTCCTTTAACCCTAAAAAAACCCAAAACCTAAACCCTAAAACCCCTTAACACCCTTAAACCTAAACTCTAAATCCTAAACAACTTAAACCTTAAAACCCCTAAACAACCTAAACCCTAAAAAACCTTAACATCGTTAAACCTAAAACCCCGAAATCTTAAACAACGTAAACCCTAAAACACCTAAACCCTAAACACCCTTAAGCCTAAAACCCCTATAAACCTAAACAAAGTAAACACTACAATCCCTAAAACGCCAAAACCCTAAACCCCCTAAATCATAACCCTAAACAACCTAAACTCTGAAAACACTTAACATCCTAAAACCCTAAACAAGCTAAACCCTAAAAACCCTTAAAACCCTTAAACCTAGGAAATCTAAAACTTGAACAAACTAAACCCTAAAAAACCTAAACCCCTAAACATTAAACACCCTTAAACCTAAAACCCCTAAACCCTGAACACCCCCTTAAACCTAACAACCCTAAACCCACTTAAACCTAAAAACCCTAAATAACCTAAACCCTAAAACGCCTAAACATCCGTAACCCTAAAACCCCTAAACATCCCTAAAACCCTAAAAACCCCCTAAAAAACCCATAGCCATAAACCCCCTAAATTTTAGAGACCCTTAACCCTAAAAACCCTAAACACAGTTAAGCTTAAAAACCCTAAAACCTAAACAACTTAAACCCTAAAACGCCTAAACCTCCTTAAGCCTAAAACCCCTAAAAACCGTAAACCCTAAAACCCCTAAACACCCTTAAGCCCCAAAACCCTAAACCATAAAACTCCTAAACAACATAAATGCTAAAAAGACTTAACACCCTAAACCCCTTAAAAACTCTAAACAGCCTAAACCCTAAAAACACTTAACACCCTTAAACCTAAAACCACTAAACCCTAAACAACCTAAATCCTAACCCCTTATCACACTTAAAACTAAAAACCCTAACTCCTAAATAACCTAAACCCTAAAAACCCTAAACATCCTTAAGCCTAAATACCCTAAACCCTAAAAATCCTAAACCCTAAAAACACTAAAACCCCAAAATCCTAAAACCAAAGGCACCCAGCCAAACCCTGCAAAGGCCAAAAAGATGAAAAAAGGCACACTACACAAAAAAAAAAAAAAAAAAAACCCACAACCAAAAAAACCCAAACCAAAACCACACACAGAACACGTAATAAGATCACACTACCATAACCCCAGGAACTCAGAGCCAACAAACCCAGATTCTGTCCATAACAATACCACGCTTTAACGCTTTACTCGCTTAACCTCTGGCATACCATAACCTTGTCACCCCCAAACTCCAGCACATTGTAGCCCTAAGGCAACACAAAATGGAACGCAAAGTCTCTGGAGATCTCTGTCAGGGCCTTCAGGTGGACCCTGACCTCAGGCATCACAACCTTGAAGTGGGAGCCAGGTGCAGGCACCAGGACATCACCGGCACCCATCTTCACACCCTGAAACAGTGCCTGGGATAAACGCTCCTGGGGACAGAGGCTGAGGAACCTGGAGGCTTTGAGCCGGCCAGCCACCATCACAGGGCTTCAGCTCATCATTTCTGTGTCAGAGCCACCAGGCAGGTGGCCCCATCCTCCCTGAGAGACCGCTCAGGGCACCTGTACCCAGCTCCAGGGGGCTGGACACACAGCCTCGGATCCATGGGGGGAGGGGTGCTTTAATCCTGGGAGCAGGATTTCTGACAGTGCCCCTGGGGAGGAAAGCCTCCTCAGGCCCGGAAGCCTGAGAGACGTCCCTGCGCTGCTCCACATGTCACCAAAAGCAGGGGCTGAGGAAGGCTGCTTTGGGGCCCGTCGAGGGAACCAGCTCCTCTGGGCTGCTCTGCAGCCACCGGCTGCCGTTGCTGTCGCGCGGGTCTCAGTGCTGCTCTGCAGTCGGCCGTCACCTCCCCGGGGACACTCTCCAGCGCAGCACACGTCTGCACTGGCTCTCCCTGGGGACAAAGATCACAAGCGAGGGATGGGCTTGGCTTTGCCCCCAGTCCCAGGCTGCCACCAGAGAGACCTGCCACCCCCGCCCCAGCTGTGCGATGTGGGCACCACGTACAGCTGCAGATGTGGGTCAGGGCAGCTGTGGGCAGGGGGCAAGCCCCGTGGCGGTGCCCCCCGGCGCTGGCAGCAGGCAGAGCTGGGGAGAGCGAGGGGCAGCCCAGGGCAGCCGGCAGCCGGCGGCGGGGCCCGTCAGGGTGCAGCACCCTCAGCAATGCCCGGCTCCGTGCGCCTCGGCCCCAGGGCTGCAGCGCAGGGCTGGCCCCAGCTGGGGCTGGGCTGGGAACAGGCAGGCAGGGCCCCTGGCAGCCCCGGCACGCACCTGCTCCCTGCATGGGGCAGCCTGCTCCTCTGCAATCGACCCCGTGGCATCCAGAGAAGAGCCCTGCCCTGGGCCTGAGCCATCGCTGCAGGGATGAGGCCTTCCTCGGCGTCCGTCCCTCAAATCCCTCCCTCCGGCCCCCACGGTCCGTCCCTAAAACACTTCCCCTCGCCCCCAGCCCCTGCGAGCGGGGAATCCGCCTCCCCAGCTGTGAGCCCGGGCAGCGCAAGCCCCCCCAGGGCTCACCCTGCCATCCATGTGGTTCCTGGAAGAAACACCATCCCACCATGCCCGCAGGCAAACCGCTATCCCTATGGACACAATGGGGGCAGCAGGCACGGGGGCGGGGTGTGTGTGTGTGTGTGTCACTCTCGGGGCTATTCTAGTGAGCAGCACTCAGAGAGGCCAAAAACTGGAGTGCAGGGTTGGTGCCGGCATTACAGCCGGCTGCAAGCGAAAGGCACTCAATGGGCATGGGCGCTGCTGGGAGGGAAAGCGCCACGTCGGGACGGTCGGGAATCTCGGCTGGCTGGGAGGGAGCTCCATCGAGCGCTCAGAGTCGAGGCTTGAGATCCTTGCAGCCACGGAGGTTTTTGCACGGAGAGCTGCGCTAAGCAAGGCTGGTTTATCACTTTGGCTGCAACACGAGGGTGCTGCACCCCTGCATGGTGCTTCCCCTGAGCCGACAGAGAACTTTCTCTCCTGGGCTTTGTTCCCTCTGGGACAGCGGCTGTGAGCGAGGCAGGGCTGTCAGATATGCACAGCTGGGGTCGAGGGGCTCAGAACGGATAAACCCCCCGGCCTGCGCCCGGCCCTGCCCCTCTCTTACAGCCTCCCTGGCAGTTCCCCTTCAGCTGAATAGAACCATCAACGCTCTGTCTTCAGTGGGGTTTCTTGTACATAGAAAAAGGGGACAGCACAAAGCGTGAAGCAAAGCCAAGAAGGTGGCACCTGCTTTTAAAAAAGAATACATTCAGTACATCACAAAAAAATGCGGTGGAACTCACTCTTCCAATTGGGTTAGGCAGGAGGAAAATGGATTTGGAAAGCAAATAATCTCTCACTTCAAGCTATAAGGTGGCTACTAAACACAGACTCTCCCGTGCATGTCCTGCTCATTAGTTCCACGCTTTGGACGTGCCTGCGGTTTCCCTGAAGCACCCTCTCTGGGTTACTCTTCCAAAGGGGTTCCGGGGACATCTGCATAGGGAAGCTGCCTGAAGCAATCACCGTTTGTTATCCTGTCAGGTTTCAGCCAGGGCAGATAGCCTGTGCATGCAGGGACTACAAACTTTTTCTGTAACTACAGACTTTTTCTGTTAACACACTGATCTTGCAGAGAAGTCACACACTGTGCAATTAAAAACAGAGAGCAGTGGAAAACTAGTTTTGGCCTTCAAGGCATTTCTGACCTAATTACATTGAACTGTATTTGCTCAGTAGCCCTTAAAAAGTGCTCCAGTTGAAGGCAGTTTCCTGATCAGCTCTGGGTTCAGACTAACTCCTATACACCTACAGCCGTCCAACTCTGAAAAGTCACACAAGGACCCCCTAAATCACCCCAGCTTTTAAGTGTCACTTCCAGTGCCTCCCCCTGGGTTAGAAGCATTTCCTTGCTGCCCCAAACGGAATTTCAAAGCTTCAGAGACACCCTTTGGAGAGCCTGCCCCACCTCTCAGCACCACGAAGACACAGGTGCTGACACCCAAAGGCACTTCCAAGTCCTGTCCCTGACTTCCCCGCAGAACCCTCCACCTCCAAACTCTCCCCAGCCCCGGAGAAGGGGCAGGGATACCTCGTTGTGCTGGAAGCCGGGACAGCGCAAGGCAATTCAGCATCCTACAGCCGGATGGCCTCAACGTTCGGGGCCAGCAAAGCACCCTGCCCTGCGCACTACTGCAAAAGCAGGCTGAAGGAGGTTGCTGTCCTACCAGAGCTGGAGGGGAAGAAACTGCAGTGAATATCACAGCAGGTACGCTGCCTGCAGCTGTTAGGTGCTACTGCTCAACGCCGTCCCAGGTAAGGAGTGCCGACACTTTCCTCAGCCTCACAGACCCCCTGCAAACCCAGGGACCTGGCCTCACTGATTCAGGGCTCCCACAGACGGGAATTTGCTCTCCGAGGAAATGCAGTCATTGCAGTCAACCTTTCCTCCCCAAAACGTCAGCTGGAACATGGATGGAACGGAATGGGAAGCACTGAGCTCCATTACCCTGAAGTCCAGGGGGGACACCCTGATGTTGTGGATGGTTTACTTGTCCTATGCCATTCAAAAAAGCATCAACATCCCTCTGAGGCTGTACGTTAGTTTTACCCCTGGGCAGTGTGTCTTACTGAAAGGAATCTTCCCAACAAACCTCAGCTTCTCCTGGTCCTCCTCTTCTTGACTAACAAAAGCCTTCCACTGGAAGTGGGCTATGACTTTACTCCGATTGTGGATGCCGATGGATCTGTGGTTTGACAGCGTGATGTAGGTCTTCCCAACTGTCAAAGAGCTCCTGTCTAGCCTGACATCTTCAGCTGCTCCATGAAGGCTTGCATGAATATCTTCACCTGGAGTAAAGCAAAAGGGAGACTTTGTTCATCACCCTTGCTGATGGGAGTACAAGGAACAGAGGAAGCCACAGGGAACAGAATTGTCACGGCCTTTAGCTATATTAGCAGTTCCACAGATCAATACATTTATCACATCCTGATAGCTGCATGTGTACAGCATGAGGATGTCCTGGACACCACCTTAAGCACCTTATTTCTGGGTGGGCTTGTAAAGATTTATCCCCAAGGTGACACTATCTACAGGGAGACTTTCAGATGTGCCCAGGTGGCCTTTGGGTTGCGATCCCACTCGGGTCACAGGGAATTCTGCATCTGAGTCATTCAGGTGACTCTCAGGAGTCCCACCTTGGTCACGGCTCACCCAGAGTCTCCTGCAAGCACACCACCAGGGTTGTGTCTCTCCTGATCCCTTGTTGCCAACAAGCGAAGGTGCCTGGGCAGAAGAGGGAGGCGAGCAAAGTGACAGCCCATGGCAGGATGGGACGCAGATGAGAACTTCACTGTGTTGGAGCAGCAGGGCCCTCACTTGCTGTGGGTCTGTGAAGATAGGTCGGAACCAGACTGGTGGGGCACGGCCCACACCAACCTGCCCATCACAGCCCTGCAAGCCCATTTCTTCTGCTTGGAGCCTGTCAGTGCCTATGCCCGAGCATGCAAGTCTACACCGAGTATTCCCAAGCTGTCCCACAACCCGAGCGAGCACACCTTTGCTTTCCACCTCAGACCGAGCTGAAGAGGAGAGAGCCCCTGGCTGCGCACAGCAGCCGATTAATGCCTGGAGTCTTGCTGGAGCACCTGCCAACACTTCACCCTCCAGAAGAGACCCCCACCAAAGCGTCCCTCACTGCCAGAGCTTCCAAACCTTCATTCTTCCCAACCAACCAAGTTGACTCCTGGGAGTCAACCAATCTCAAACTTCAGCACCGAGCCTACTCTGCCTGTTGCAGGTGAGGGTTTCCAGGTGAGAAGCAAACCACAAACACGAGACTTTCTCTGTCAAAATGGCACTTCTGTGGAGCGTGTTTAAAGCCTCAGAGCCATCCCCAGCTGAGAAGGGCAGCGACCCGGCCATCCCTGGAGAGCATCCCCCTGCCGAGGCAGAGCCTTCTCCTCGCTGCACGGGTTACAGCAAGGCAGCAGGGGATGGACCTGCCTTTCCAAGGCTGCCACGCAACAGCACGGGGGGAGAGCTGGCGGTGTCCTACATGGACTCCTTAAACCCTAAACCAGACACAATGTGGTGAATCACAGTCATGCCAGGAGAAAGAGAGCCCCCTCTCTTGGAGGGAGGTTGGGGAATGAATCACCCTTCAAACAGATCTCTGCAGCCATTCCTTCATCTCCACACATGGAGAGTTCAGCCTTTGTGCCTGTATAACCTCAACTTCTCTGCTCTTAAGGGAGCCGAGGAGGAGTGGGAGGGATTCGTGGCCAGACATGAGTTATGTTGTGAGAGAAACAGCAACGTCTCCAATGACTGGACAGCCTGCTTTCTGGAATGGACAACTTAGCATAGAAAAATAACCGAGGTTCAGGAGCGTTACAGAGGCAGGCGTGCTTTATAAGCATTGCCTTCCCCCTCCGCTGAATCCTCGGCATACGTTGGCAAGCAGAGGAAGCAGGACCCAAGAAATGGGAGACATGCACAGTGCTTTGAGCATGTACAACTCAGGTTCATGGAAACATGACATGAAAAATGCTCTATGAGACAACTAACTACTGCAAAATGAACTCCATGAAAACTATCATGATCTCCCTGTCTAAACCCATGGACAGGTGGGTCTTGAAACAATGGGTATAGTTCTGATCTTAAAAACCAAGCTGAAGCCTTTGAAATGTAATCATTCTTTCTGCCCTTCTACGAAGTACAGAGCAGCTTCTATACGAAGACTGAACAGGATTCCTCAACCTAGAAATCACATAGGAGACAGGTAGGTTTGTAAAAGTATGAATGGCCTGGGAAAAAGTGAAGGAGGAAAAAATTGTCACAATTTGTTATAAAACAGGAACCCGAGGGCCTGAAATAGTATTAGTCAAAATTAGAGAAAAGTAGTACTAGTACTTTTCCAAGGAATATTCCTTCCTTTGGAACATACTGCCATAGCTGCCTACAGACACTCATCGCTATAAATCCACAAAGCAACTGGACAAAGGCTTGGAAGGCAAAACCATCAGAAGCGATTAAACAAAGGCATGAGTAAAGCCTCCAGCACAGAAAAATGCTACCTCCAAGGCCCACGAGGGAGAAAGCACATGCACTGCCTGCTTCTACATGCTTTGCTAAGCATCCCCTACTGCTGCTCTCCTGGAGAGCACTTACACTCCCGGCTGCAGGCACCGAGGATGCTTCTGAAGGCTGGAGGGCTTTGCCGGAGCACCTTCTACCACAGAGAGAAGGATCTGGCATCGTGCTGACTGTGTAAACCCACAAACCTCCCGGTACAGACAAGAGCGTGCGGATGCCAGCGAGTCAGGAGGGAGCAGCAGGTCTTTCTGCCAGGCAGATAAACTGACACAGAGCAGAGCTGTCAGGGTTGGCCCAGGGCAGCTGCAGGCTTCATGTCCTGGGTGCCAAATTAGATGTGACATTTATTTAAGACTCTTGGTTGTTTAATATATAAGTCTGAAGGAAAAAAAAACAACCAAACAACAACAAAACAATCTCTGTACTGTAAGAGCAATGTAGCCCTAGGTATTTCACTTGACGGGGTAATGTCCATGGGTCTGTGGTTTGGGATGCTTTGCTGCCATGAAAGCACATTTACTGAAGCCAGACGTACCTGCCCTATTGTTACTTACACAACATGATCTTATTACAGGCTGTCAGTTCTCTCGTTCTTACATTCTTACATGAGCAGGACACAGCTCACTCTGCAACCTGAACAAAGCAAAACCTGAACTTGAAATTAAAAGAGAGGCTTCTTATACAGCAGTAGAGCAGATGCTTTTGGCTGTGCACTCCTGAACGATGCTTTTTGAGACAGCAGGAACACCACCATGTTTTATTCCAGCATCCATCTGCATGGCTATGGACACCGGCATCTTAGCACATCATGGTAACTTTTAACTATCTGTGTTGCCTTCGTAGGCATGGCGACCTGGATCAGGAACAGCACGGCGACCAACCCCAGGCCGCTCAGGCCATCAGCTCACAGACACCAATGTGGTGGATGGCAAATGGCATTTATTGACAAGTGGCGCGGCCTTATATAGCTTGGGTTTACAACGTCACTTCCATCTGCTTACGTCATCAGTTAAACGCTATTGGCTATCCGGAGAGGGGCCCTATATTTCCGTGCAGCGTGACATCTTCTGGCCGCCAAGCCCTAACTACATACATGCCCCCAGTCCATATAGCCCCACCCCCACGCTATCTACACGCCCAGGGCCACAGAGCACCCTTCCTCAGCTTATATACCCACCCCAGGCCATATAGCCCCGCCCCCACCCTATATACCCCCCCGGTCCATATACTGCCACCCCAAGCCATATAACCCTGCCCCCACGCTATATACCCACCCTGGGCCATATAGCTACCCCCCCGGACCATACAGCCTTGCCCTCACCCTATATATGTCCCCGGTCCATATACTGTCCCCCCGAACCATATAGCCCCGCCCCCGTCCTATATACCCCCCTGGGCCATATAGCTGACCCCCTAGCCATATAGCCCCGCCCCCACCCTATATACCCTTCCAGATCATATAGTCCTGCCCCCACCCTATATACCCACCCCGGGCCATGTAGCTGCCCCTCCGAACCATATAGACCTGCCCCCACCCCATATACCCGCCCGGGCCATATAGCTTCCCCCCCTGGTCCATATAGCCCCGCCCCCACCCTATATAACCACCTCTGTCCATATACTGCCACCCTGGTCCATATAGCCTCGCCCCAACCCTATATACCCACCCCGGGCCATGTAGCTGTCCCCCCGGTCCATATAGCCCTGCCACCACCCTATATACCCACCCCGTGCCATATAGCTGCCCCCCCAGGCCATATAGCCTTGCCCTCGCCCTATATACGTCCCCGGACCACACAGCCCCGCCCCCACCATATACACCCCCCTGGTCCATATAGTGCCCCCCGAGGCCATATATAGCACTACTCTCACCCTACATACCCGCTCCGGGCCATATAGCTGCCCCCCTATGTCATATAGCCTCGTCCTCACCCTATATACCCCCCCGGTCCATATACTGCCACCCCAGGCCATATAGCCCCGCCCCCATCATATAAACACACCCCAGGCCGTATAGCTGCCCCCTGGGCCATATAGCCTTGCCCTCACCCTATATACCCCCTGGTCCATATAGCTTCCCCCCCGGTCCATATAGCCCCGCCCCCACACCATATACCCCCCGGTCCATATACTATAACCCTGGTCCATATATCCCCGCCCCCAACCTATATACCCACTCCGGGCCATATAGTTGCCCCCCCGGGCTATGTAGCCTTGCCCTCACACTATACTCCCACCCTGGGCCACTTAGTCCCTCCCCCACCCTATATACTCCCCTGGTCCATATACTGCCACCCAGGTCCATATAGCCCCGCCCCCCCTCCCTATATACCCCCCGGTCCATGTAGTTTCCCCCCCGGTCCATATAGCCCCGCCCCCACCCTATATACCCCCCTGGGCCATATAGCTCCGCCCCCACCATATAAACCCACCCCGGGCCATATAGAGGCCCCCCTGGGCCATATAGCCTTGCCTTCATTCTATATACCCCCACCGGGCCATATAGTTCAGCCCCCACCCTATATACTCTACCGGGCAATATAGCCTTGCCCTTACCCTATAAACCCCTCCAGGACATATAGCCCCACCCCCACCCTAAATACACACCTCGGGCCATATAGCATCCCCCCCGGGCCATATAGCCTTGCCTTCATTCTATATACCCCCGCCGGGCCATATAGTTCAGCCCCCACCCTATATACCCGCCACGGACCATATAGCCTTGCCCTCACCCTATAAACCCCTCCGGGCCATATAGCCCCTCCCCCACCCTATATTCCCACTCTGGGCCATATAGCTGCCCCCCGGCTATAAACCCTTGCCCTCACCCTATATACCTTCCCGGTCCATATATTGCCACTCCAGCCCATATAGCCCCTCCCCCACCTTATATAACCAATCGAGGCATAGAGCCCCGCCCCCACCCTATATACACCCCTGGGCCATGTAGCTGCCCCCCCGGGCCATATAACCCCTCTCCCACCCTATATACCTGCCCCTGGCCATATAGCCCCACCCCCATGCTATATACCCCACCGGGACATATAGCCCCGGCCCCACCCTATATACCCACCCCGGGCCATATAACTGCCCCCCTAGGCCATATAGCTTTGCCCTCCCCCTATATACGTCCCCAGGCCATATACTGCCTCCCCGGTCCATATAGCCACGCCCCCACCTTATATACCCACCTGGGACATATAGCTGCCCCCCTGGGCCATATAGCCCTGCCCCCACCCTATATACCCCCCCACCTTATATACCCACCTGGGACATATAGCTGCCCCCCCTGGGCCATATAGCCCTGCCCCCACCCTATATACCCCCCTGTGCCATATAGTGCCGCTCCCAACCTATATACCCACCCAGGTCCATATAGCCCCGCCCCCACGCTATATACCCCCCCGGGCCATATAGCTGCCCACCCCTGGGCCATAGAGCCCCGTCCCCACCCTATATACACCCCTTGGGCCATATAGCTGCGCCCCCTGGGCCATATAGCTCAGGCCCCACCATATATAACCCCCTAGACACTATAGCTGCCCCGACCTGGGTCACATAACCCCCCCCCCCCCCTATATGGTGTCCCTGGGCCATATAGCTGCCTCCCTGGGCCATAGAGCCACACCCCCACCCTATATGCTCCCGACGGACCCTATAGCTGCCCCCCCCCCCCCCGCACCATACAGCCCCGCTCCCACCCTATATACACACCCCGGGACATATATATCCCCGCCCCTAACCTATACACACAGACCCCGGGCCATATAACCCTGCCTCCATGCTATATTCCCCCTCCCGATACTAAAGGTGCTCCCCCCAGGACATAGAGCCCCGCCCCAACTTTATATACACCCCCCGAGCCCTATAGCTGCCCCCTCCGTGCCATATAGCCCCGCCCCCCACCCTATATACCCATCCCGGACCATATAGCCCCGCCCCCACTCTATATAACACCTCAGGCCATATATCTGCCCCCCTTGGGCCATATAGCCTAGCCCCCACCATATATAACGCCCTGGACACTATAGCTGCCCTGCCAGGGGCAATATAAACCCGCCCCCACCCTATATACCCACCAAGGGCCATATAGCCCCACCCCCAACCTATATAGCCTCCGAGCAATATAGCTGCCCCCCCGGGCCATAGAGCCCCGCCCCCACCCTATATAAACACTCTGGACCATATATATCTATGCCACCAACATATACACACACACCACGGGCCATATAACCCTGCCCCCACTCTATAACCACACTGGAACCTATAACTGCCCCCCCGGGCCATGGAGGACCCAAACCCACCCTATATGCTGCCCCCGGACCCCATAGCTGCCCCCACCCCAAACCATATAGCCCCGCCCCCCACCCTATATACAACCTTGGGCCATATAGCCCAGCCCCCACCATATATAACCCCCCCGGACACTATAGCTGTCCGTCCCCCAGGCCATTTAGCCCCGCCCCCACCCACTATATCCACCACGGGCCATAAAGCCCAGACTCCACACTATATACCACCTCAGGCCACATAGCTGCTTTGCCCAGGGCCATATAGCCCCGCCACCAACCTATATACCCCCCACAGGCCATATAGTGCATGTCCCACCCTATATACAACCCCAGGCAAATAGGTGCCCCCCCGGACCATATAGCTCAGCCCCCCACCCTATATACCCCCACGGACACTGTAGGTGCCCTCCTGGACCACATACTCCACCCCCATCCTATATACTCATCCCGGACCATATAGCCCCGCCCCCACCCTATACACCACAACGGGCAATATAGCGCCCCCCATGGACGACTAGGCAGCGAGAGCATTGGTCTCGGCCGTGCCGCACGCCATTCCGGGAGGCTCCCCGGGAACGGAAAGAGCCCGCCGGGACCTTACCGCGGCAGGTATACGGGGGCGAATGGAGAGGCAAACCGGGCGCCCCATCAGAAATAGCCTCGTCTGACCTCCCTATCCGCCTGCTGCAGAGGCACAGCGTCGCAGGCAGGGAGCAGCTAGCCTCTGAGCCGAGCCTATCCTAAGCGAGCAGAGCCGAGCCGACCCTATCTTAGGCGAGCCGAGCAGAGCTGAGCCGAGAAGAGCCGAGCCGAGCCAAGCCAAAACGAGCTGAGCCGAGTCGAGCCTATTTTAGATGAAATGAGCCGAGCCGAGCCGATCTGATCGGAGCCGAGCCGATCTTAGGCGAGCCGAACCGAGCGTATCTGAGCCGACTCTATCCGAGTTGAGCTGGGCCGGACCGAGCTGAGCCACAGCCGAGCCGATCCTATCCGAGTTGAGCTGAGCCGAGCTGAGCCGTACCGTGCCGCGCCAGACCGAGCCGGGGAGAAGAGAGGAGAGGAGAGAGAGGAGAGGAGGAGAGGAGAGGAGAGGAGAGGAGAGGAGAGGGCACGCATGCCGCCCAAGTCCCGTTCCACGGGGAGATCGCCATCGAGGACAGACGAGACGGCGGCGGCAGCAA
>NW_024427350.1:77500-80000 GCF_017639655.2 Falco naumanni | reverse complement strand
GGAACGAGCTCTGCGAACCGGGCGAACCGGGAGAGCGGGGAGCTTCGGGGCGCTCCCCAAGTCTCCATTTAGGGGGACGAAGGCCCTCGCTCGAGGCGGACCTGCGAGGCAACCCCCCAGCCGCGCCGGCTGCGGACCGACGCCGCCTCGCTACCCCGGCCCCCCACCTCTCCCACGCGAGAGGGAGGGGCGGGCAAACGAGGACGGGGCGGCCGGCCAGAGCCGGCGATTGATCGTCACGCGACGCTCAGACAGGCGTAGCCCCGGGAGGAACCCGGGGCCGCAAGTGTGTTCGAAGTGTCGATGATCAATGTGTCCTGCAATTCACATTAATTCTCGCAGCTAGCTGCGTTCTTCATCGACGCACGAGCCGAGTGATCCACCGCTAAGAGTTGTCTCTTTTTCAGCACCGCCCCGCGCACGCGGGACAGACACACCGGGAGCACGCTCCACGACGAGCGGCCGCCCCCTTTTTTTTTGTCCTCTGACGACGGGCCCTGACCGACGCGCCCCGCCACTAGCTGGCCCGACCGCCCCTCCGCCCGCGCGGAAGGGGGCGCGCACGGCGATGCGGCGCGACGACGGAAGGAAGCCTCTCGCCTCGCCTGACCGTACGAGCAACACAACGCAGGAGAGGAGGGAAAGGGGAGGGCAACGGAGAAAACTCCGAAGGGCGAAGGCTGGGGCGGGGAGCGCGCGCTCCCACCACACGCACCCCGCGCGCTTCGGAGGCGGACCAGGCGCGCGGGCTCAGCCCGGCCAACGCACGGAGGAACAGCGGCGCGCCCCGACCGCGCCCGACCTGCACACGCCCGCCTCGCGCCCGGGACTCGGCGGGCTGCTGCTGCTGCCGCTGACGGCCCGCACACGCGCGGCACGCGCCTCTCAGGCACCGCACTACGGCAGCCCGCTTTTTCCCTCCGGCTCAACCCCGCCGGCAGCTCGGCAGGCCCCAACAACGCACGCCCGGAGGCGACAAAACCGCCCGAGCCCAAGACGGCGACGCACCGGCTCGGGGCCCGCCGGGCGGCCCTCACAGCCGTGAAGCCGCGACCGCCCTCCCGGAACCGCCGACACCGCCGACTTCTCGCCCCGACCCCGTCCCACGCAGGCGCGCGCCACGCCGAAGGCGACGAGCCCCGGACGGGGGAGTTGGGGGGCGGCGTCCTCTCTCCCCCGTCTCCACGCGGAGAACGAGGCCCGGACGCCCCTTACCCCCCCCCGCCGACGGGAGGGCACACCACCTCCGCCGGGCGCGGCCGAGGAGGGCGGCGTGGAAGCGGCAGGCAGGGTCCAGGCCGGGACGGTCGAGGCCGGCGGCGGGCGCCTTCCGGCCGACCGATTTGGACACGGGGCCGAGCGGTGAACGGCACCGCCGCTGGGCGGGGGCTTGCCGACCTTCGGCGACGGCAGAAGCCCGAGCGCTCGCCGGGGTGGAGAGAGGGCGTGCAGAAGAGCGCAGCGTGGCCACGGAGGCACGGCGACAGGGCGGCCGCCGACGCAGCGCAGACGCGCCACCCCCCCGCCGAGCAGAGGAGATGGCGCTCCCACGCCGGGGACGCCCCTTAGACGCGAGACGGGCACAGCAAGGACGGCTTGCGGCCTAACACACGCCGCCGCAGTCTCTCCGCGCGAGACCAGACCGCGGAGGGGGAGCGGCAGCGGGACACCTCCCCGGCACGGCTGCCCGCTGGGGGAAGGCGGGGAACGAGCAGTATGGGTCGGTCGAGGCAGCGCCCGGGGGGTGGGGAGGGGAGGAAGGGGTTGGGGAGAAGCCTTTCCGGGAGCGGACTCGCCCACGGCCTTCCACCATACGCCACCGCCACCGCACCACCACCACACCACCAGCGGAGGCGCCACCGCCGGCTCAAAACTACACCTTCACCCGGGGTCGCATTGAGCCGCCCGCGTCTTTAAACCACCGCCCGGCCGCGCAGCCTTCGGCCCCCGGGGCTCGCCGAGGGAGGGCTGCGCAGAAACGCGGACGCTAGGTACCTGGCCCTGGGGTGAGGGAAACGACCTGCAGGGCCCCGCGGCGGTGCCTCCCCCGCTGCCACCATCGGGGGAGCGTCCGCCCGCGGGGGCGTGCCCGACGTCCGCCGCCAACAACGCGTCCTTCCTGACCCGGGGGGCCGGGGTTTCCCTCAGTGACCCGGCGCTGCGCCCGAGAGGAGACACGTGGCTCGGGCCGCCCGCTCGCGCGGGGACGCGGCCCGGTGAGGGGGGGAGACACGCCTTGCCTTGCCCACCCACGGCGCGGCTCACCCCTCCACCCGCTCGCGGCTCCCCCCCCCTCCCTCCCTCCCGTAGGCACCGAGGTGCGGGGGAGAGAAGGAAGAGGTGGGGGGTGGGGCGGGTATGGGGGAAAGCCGCCACCGCCGCGCTCCGCGCACCGTATCCCGGAACACCCGGAGGACGGCTCTTCTCTTTCGCGGCCGGCCCGTCGGCAGGAAGGCTCGGGGAAGACGCCTCCCCCGATCCCGAAGGAAAAGGCCGCCAC
>NW_024427350.1:55000-72500 GCF_017639655.2 Falco naumanni | reverse complement strand
GGGGGGGGGGGGGGGCGTGGCCAGAGGCGGAGGCCAGGTTTACCCGGCAGAAGAAGGCGGCGGAGGCGGAAGCCAGGTCTACTTCGGAGCAGGGCGCGTGTCCTCCAAGAGGCGGAGGCGAACGGCAGCTCGCTCTCCGCGCGCCCTGCTGTTGGCCGGTGACAATCGCCTGGAACCGACGGACGGTCGGACCCGGCGGACGGGGAGAGGCCTCCGTCGGCCTCGCTGGCCGCCAAGAAACGGGACCGAGAAAGCCCCGCCCTTCGGGAGGTCCAACCGGAGCGAATGGGGTACCAGTTCCCGACGCGCCCGGCCGACGGGAGGTCCTTTGCTGCCACCGCCGTCCCGTCTGTCCTCGATGTCGATCGCCCCGTGGAACGGGACTGGGGAGACATGCGTGCCCTCTCCTCTCCTCTCCTCTCCTCTCCTCTCCTCTCCTCTCCTCTCCTCTCCTCTCCTCTCCTCTCCTCTCCTCTCCTCTCCTCTCCTCTCCTCTCCTCTCCTCTCCTCTCCTATCCTCTCCTCTCCTCTCCTCTCCTCTCCTCTCCTCTCCTCTCCTCTCCTCTCCCCGGCTCGGCTCGGCTCGACTCGGCTGGGCTGAGATCGGCTCGGCTCGGCTCGTTTTGCCTAAGATCGGCTCGGCTCGGCTAAGATCGGCTCGGCTCGCCTAATACAGGGTCGGCTCGGCTCGGATAGGCTCGGCTCGGCTCGGCTCGGTTAAGATCGGCTCGGCTCGGCTCGGCTCGACTCGGCTGGGCTGAGATAGGCTCCGCTCGGCTCGCCTCGGCTCGGCTTGCCTAAGATAGGTTCGGCTCGGCTTGGCTTGGCTCGGCTCGGCTCGGCTTGCCTAAGATCGGCTCGGCTCGGCTCGGTTCGACTCGGCTGGGCTCAGATCGGCTCGGCTCGCCTAATATAGGGTCGGCTCGGCTCGGCTCGGTTAAGATAGGCTCGGCTCGGTTAAGATAGGCTCGGCTCGGCTCGGCTCGGCTAAGATCGGCTCGGCTCGCCTAAGATTGGCCCGCATAAAATCGGCTCGGCTCGGCTCGGCTCGGCTCGGCTCGACTCGGCTGGGCTAGGATCGGCTCCTCTCGGCTCTGCTCGGCTCGGATCGTTTTACCTAAGATCGGCTCGGCTCGGCTCGGCTCGATTTGCCTAATATCGGCTCGGCTCGGCTCGGCTCGGCACGATTCGGCTGGGCTGAGATCGGCTCCGCTCGGCTCAGCTCGGCTCGGCTTGCCTAAGAGAGGTTCGGCTCAGCTCGGCTCGGCTCGGCTCGGCTCGGCTCGGCTTGCCTAAGAGAGGTTCGGCTCAGCTCGGCTCGGCTCGGCTCGGCTCGGCTCGGCTTGCCTAAGAGAGGTTCGGCTCAGCTCGGCTCGGCTCGGCTCGGCTCGACTCGGCTTGCCTAAGATCGGCTCGGCTCGGCTCGGCTCGTTTTGCCTAAAGATCTGTTCGTTTTGCCTAAGATCGGCTCGGCTCGGCTAAGAGCGGCTCGGCTCGGCTAAGATAGGTTCGGCTCGGCTCAGTTCGACTCGGCTGGGCTCAGATCGGCTCGGCTCGCCTAATACAGGGTCGGCTCGGCTCGGCTCGGTTAAGATAGGCTCGGCTCGGTTAAGATAGGCTCGGCTCGGCTCGGCTCGGCTCGGCTCGGCTCGCCTAAGATAGGTTCGGCTCGGCTCGGCTCGGCTCGGCTCGGCTTTCCTAAGTTAGATTCGGCTCGGCTCGGCTCGGCTCGGCTCGGCTCGGCTCGGCTCGGCTTGCCTAAGATCGGCTCGGCTCGGCTCGGCTCGTTTTGCCTAAGATCGGCTCGTTTTGCCTAAGATCGGCTCGGCTCGGCTCGGCTCGGCTCAACTCGGGTGGGCTGAGATCAGCTCGGCTCGGCTCGGCTCGGCTCGGCTCGCCTAAGATCGGCTCGGCTCGGCTCGGCTCATTTTGCCTAAGATCAGCTCGTTTTGCCTAAGATCGGCTCGTTTTGCCTAAGATCGGCTCAGCTCGGCTAAGATCGGCTCGGCTTGCCTAATACAGGGTCGGCTCGGCTCGGCTCGGTTCGGCTCGGCTCGCCTAAGATCGGCTCGGCTCGGCTCGGCTCGGCTCGGCTCGGCTCGGCTCGGCTCGGCTCAGCTCGGCTCGGCTCGGCTCGGCTAAGATCGGCTCGGCTCGGCTCGGCTCAACTAAGATCGGCTCGGCTCGGCTCGGCACGACTCAGCTGGGCTGAGATCGGCTCGGCTCGGCTCGGCTCGCTCAACTCGTTTTGCCTAAGATCGGCTCGGCTCGACTAAGATCGGCTCGGCTTGCCTAAGCTAGGTTCTGCTCGGCTCGGCTCGGCTCGGCTCGTTTCACCTAAGATCGGCTCGGCTCGGCTCGGCTCGGCTAAGATCGGCTCGGCTCGCCTAATACAAGGTCGTCTCGGCTCGGATAGGCTCGGATAGGCTCGGCTCGCCTAAGATAGGTTCGGCTCGGCTCGGCTCGGCTCGGTTCGGCTTGTCTCGGCTCAGCTAAGATCGGCTCGGCTCGGCTCAGCTCGGCTGGGCTGAGATCGGCTCGGCTCAGCTCGGCTCGTTTTGCCTAAGATTGGCTCGTTTTGCCTTAAGATCGGATCGGCTCGGTTCGGCTCAGCTAAGATCGTCTCGGCTCGCCTAATACAGGGTCGGCTCGGCTCGGATAGGCTAAGATTGGCTCGGCTCGCCTAATACAGGGTCGGCTCGGCTCTGCTCGGCTCGGATCGTTTTACCTAAGATCGGCTCGGCTCGGCTCGGCTCGATTTGCCTAATATCGGCTCGGCTCGCCTAAGATCGGCTCGGCTCGGCTCGGCTCGGCACGATTCGGCTGGGCTGAGATCGGCTCCGCTCGGCTCAGCTCGGCTCGGCTTGCCTAAGATCGGCTCGGCTCAGCTCGGCTCGGCTCGGCTTGCCTAAGATCGGCTCGGCTCGGCTCGGCTCGTTTTGCCTAAAGATCTGTTCGTTTTGCCTAAGATCGGCTCGGCTCGGCTAAGAGCGGCTCGGCTCGGCTAAGATCGGCTCGGCTCGGCTCAGTTCGACTCGGCTGGGCTCAGATCGGCTCGGCTCGCCTAATACAGGGTCGGCTCGGCTCGGCTCGGTTAAGATAGGCTCGGCTCGGCTCGGCTCGGCTCGGCTCGGCTCGGCTCGCCTAAGATAGGTTCGGCTCGGCTCGGCTCGGCTCAGCTCGGCTTTCCTAAGTTAGATTCGGCTCGGCTCGGCTCGGCTCGGCTCGGCTCGGCTCGGCTCGGCTCGGCTTGCCTAAGATCGGCTCGGCTCGGCTCGGCTCGTTTTGCCTAAGATCGGCTCGTTTTGCCTAAGATCGGCTCGGCTCGGCTCGGCTCGGCTCAACTCGGGTGGGCTGAGATCCGCTCGGCTCGGCTCGGCTCGGCTCGGCTCGCCTAAGATCGGCTCGGCTCGGCTCGGCTCATTTTGCATAAGATCAGCTCGTTTTGCCTAAGATCGGCTCGTTTTGCCTAAGATCGGCTCAGCTCGGCTAAGATCGGCTCGGCTTGCCTAATACAGGGTCGGCTCGGCTCGGCTCGGTTCGGCTCGGCTCGCCTAAGATCGGCTCAGCTCGGCTCGGCTCGACTCGGCTGGGCTGAGATCGGCTCGGCTCGGCTCGTTTTGCCTAAGATCGGCTCGTTTTGCCTAAGATCGGCTCGGCTCGGCTAAGATCAGCTCGGCTCGCCTAATACAGGGTCGGCTCGGCTCGGATAGGCTCGGCTCGGCTCGGCTCGGTTAAGATAGGCTGGGATCGGCTCGGCTCGGATCGGCTTGGATCGGCTAAGATCGGCTCGGCTCAGCTCGGCTCGGCTCATTTTGCCTAAGATCGGCTCAGCTCGGCTCGGCTCGGCTCGCCTAAGATCGGCTCTGCTCGGCTCGGCTCGTTTTGCCTACGGTCGGCTCGTTTTGCCTAAGATCGGCTCGGCTCAGTTAAGATCGGCTCGGCTCGCCTAATACAGGGTCGGCTCGGCTCGGCTCGGCTCGGCTGGGCTCGGTTAAGATCGGCTCGGCTCGGCTCGGCTCGGCTCGGCTCGGCTCGGCTCGGCTCGGCTCGGCTCGGCTCGGCTCGGCTCGGCTCGGCTCGGCTCACCTAAGATCGGCTCGGCTCGGCTCGGCTCGTTTTGCCTAAGATCGGCTCGTCTCGGCTAAGATCGGCTCGGCTCGGCTCGGCTCGACTCGGCTGGGCTGAGATCGGCTCTGCTCGGCTCGGCTCGGCTCAGCTTGCCTAAGATAGGTTCAGCTCGGCTCGGCTCGGCTCGGCTCAGCTAGTTTCACCTAAGATCATCTCGGCACGGCTCAGCTCGCCTAAGATCGGCTCGACTCGGCTCGGCTCGATTCGGCTGGGCTGAGATAGGCTCCGCTCGGCTCGCCTCGGCTCGGCTTGCCTAAGATAGGTTCGGCTCGGCTCGGCTCGGCTCGGCTCGGCTCGTTTTGCCTAAGATCGGCTCGGCTCGGTTAAGATCGGCTCGGCTCGTCTGGGCTGAGATCGGCTCGGCTCGGCTCGGTTCGACTCGGCTCGGCTAAGATTGGCTCGGCTCGCCTAATACAGGGTCGGCTTGGCTCGGCTCGGCTCGGCTCGGCTCAGCTCGGCTCGGCTCGGCTCGGCTAAGATCGGCTCGGCTCGGCTTGGCTCGCCTAAGATCGGCTCGGCTCGTCTCGGCTCGGCTCGACTCGGCTGGGCTGAGATCGGCTCCGCTCGGCTCGGCTCGGCTCGGCTCGGCTCGGCTCGGCTCGCCTAAGATCGGCTCGGCTCGGCTCAGCTCGTTTTGCCTAAGATCGGCTCGTTTTGCCTAAGATCGGCTCGTTTTGCCTAAGATCGGCTCGGCTCGGCTCGGCTCGGCTCGGCTCGGCTCGACTCGGCTGGGCTGAGATCGGCTCGGCTCGGCTCGGCTCGTTTTGTCTAAGATCGACTCGTTTTGCCTAAGATCGGCTTGTTTCACCTAAGATCGGCTCGGCTCGCCTAATACAGGGTCGGCTCGGCTCGGATAGGCTCGGCTCGGCTCGGCTCGGTTAAGATCGGCTCGGCTCGGCTCGGCTTGGCTCGACTCGGCTGGGCTGAGATCGGCTCGGCTCGGCTCGGCTCGGCTCAACTCGTTTTGCCTATGATCGGCTCGGCTCGGCTAAGATCGGCTCGGCTCGCCTAATACAGGGTCGGCTCGGCTGGGATAGGCTCGGCTTGGCTCGGCTCGGTTAAGATCGGCTCGGCTCGGCTCGGCTCGGCTCGCCTCGGCTCGCCTAAGATCGGCTCGGCTCGGCTCGGCTCGACTCGGCTCGGCTCGACTCGGCTGGGCTCAGATCGGCTCCGCTCGGCTCGGCTCGGCTGGGCTTGCCTAAGATAGGTTCGGCTCGGCTCGGCTCGGCTCGGCTCGGCTCGCCTAAGATCGGCTCGGATCTGCTCGGCTCGTTTTGCCTAAGATCGGCTCGTTTTGCCTAAGATTGGCTAAGCTCGCCTGAGATCGGCTCGGCTCGGTTCGGCTCGACTCGGCTGGGCTGAGATCGGCTCCACTCGGCTCGGCTCGGCTCGGCTTGCCTAAGATAGGTTCAGCTCGGCTCGGCTCAGCTCGGCTCGTTTCACCTAAGATCGGCTCGGCTCGGCTCGGCTCGGCTCGGTTAAGATCGGCTCGGCTCGGCTCGGCTTGGCTCGACTCGGCTGGGCTGAGATCGGCTCGGCTCGGCTCGGCTCGGCTCGGCTCGCCTAAGATCGGCTCGGCTCGGCTCGACTCGGCTGGGCTGAGATCAGCTCCGCTCGGCTCGGCTCGGCTCAACTCGTTTTGCCTAAGATCTGCTCCTCTCAGCTAACATCGCCTCGGCTCGCCTAATACAGGGTCGGCTCGGCTCGGATAGGCTCAGCTCGGCTCGGTTAAGATAGGCTCGGATCGGCTCGGCTCGGCTCGGCTCGGCTCGGGTCGGCTAAGATCGGCTCGGCTCGCCTAATACAGGGTCGGCTCGGCTCGGATAGGCTCGGCTCGGCTCGGTTAAGATAGGCTCGGCTCGGTTAAGATAGGCTCGGCTCGGCTCGTTTCACCTAAGATCGGCTCGGCTCGACTCGGCTGGGCTGAGATCGGCTCCGCTCGGCTCGGCTCGGCTCAGCTTGCCTAAGATAGGTTTGGCTCGGCTCGGCTCGGCTCGGCTCGGCTCGGCTCGGCTTGCCTAAGATCGGCTCGGCTCGGCTCGGCTCGGTTCGTTTAAGATAGGCTCGGCTCGGCTCGGCTCGTTTTGCCTAATATCGGCTCGTTTTGCCTAAGATCGGCTCGGCTCGGCTAAGATCGGCTCGGCTCGCCTAATACAGGGTCGGCTCGGATGGGATAGACTCGGCTCGGCTCGGCTCGGTTAAGATAGGCTCGGCTCGGCTCGGCTTGGCTCGGCTCGGCTCGGCTCGGTTAAGATAGGCTCGGCTCGGCTCAGCTCGGCTCGGCTCGGCTCGCCTAAGATCGGCTCGGCTCGGCTCGGCTCGGCTCGGCTCGGCTCGCCTAAGATCGGCTCGGCTCAGCTCGGCTCGGCTCGCTCTGCTAAGATCGGCTCGGCTTGGCTCGGCTCGACTCGGCTCGGCTAAGATCGGCTCGGCTCGCCTAATACAGGGTCGTCTCGTCTCGGATAGGGTCGGCTCGGCTCGGCTCGGTTAAGATAGGCTCGGCTCGGCTCGGCTCGGCTCGGCTCGTCTCACTTAAGATCGGCTCGGCTCAGCTCGGCTCGACTCGGCTGGGCTCAGATCGGCTCCGCTCGGCTCGGCTCGGCTGGGCTTGCCTAAGATAGGTTCGGCTCGGCTCGGCTCGGCTCGGCTCGGCTCGCCTAAGATCGGCTCGGATCTGCTCGGCTCGTTTTGCCTAAGATCGGCTCGTTTTGCCTAAGATTGGCTAAACTCGCCTAAGATCGGCTCGGCTCGGTTCGGCTCGACTCGGCTGGACTGAGATCGGCTCCACTCGGCTCGGCTCGGCTCGGCTTGCCTAAGATAGGTTCAGCTCGGCTCGGCTCGGCTCGTTTTGCCTAAGATCGGCTCGGCTCGCCTAATACAGGGTCCGTCCGGCTCGGATAGGCTCGGATAGGCTCGGCTCACCTAAGATAGGTTCGGCTCGGCTCGGCTCGGCTCGGCTCGGCTCGGCTCGGCTCGCCTAATATCGGCTCGGCTCGGCTTGACTCGGCTGGGCTGAGATCGGCTCCGCTCGGCTCGGCTCGGCTCAACTCGTTTTGCCTAAGATCTGCTCGTCTCAGCTAACATCGGCTCGGCTCGCCTAATACAGGGTCGGCTCGGCTCGGCTCGGCTCGGCTCGGCTCGGCTCGGCTCGGCTCGGGTCAGCTAAGATCGGCTCGGCTCGCCTAATACAGGGTTGGCTCGGCTCGGATAGGCTCGGATAGGCTCGGATAGGCTCGGCTCGCCTAAGATAGGTTCGGCTCGGCTCAGCTCGGCTCGGCTTGGCTCGGCTCGGCTCGCCTAAAATCGGCTCGGCTCGGCTCGACTCGGCTGGGCTGAGATCGGCTCGGCTCGGCTCGGCTCGTTTTGCCTAAGATCGGCTCGTTTTGCCTAAGATCGGCTCGGCTCGGCTGAGATCGGCTCGGCTCGGCACGTCTCGACTCGGCTCGGCTAAGATCGGCTCGGCTCGCCTAATACAGGGTCGGCTCGGATGGGATAGGCTCGGCTCGGCTCGGCTCGGTTATGATAGGCTCGGCTCGGCTCGGCTTGGCTCGGCTCGGCTCGGCTCGGTTAAGATAGGCTCGGCTCGGCTCAGCTCGGCTCGGCTCAGCTCGCCTAAGATCGGCTCGGCTCGGCTCGGCTCGGCACGGCTCGACTCGGCTGGGCTGATATCGGCTCGGCTCAGCTCGGCTCGGCTCGGCTCGGCTCGGCTCGGCTCGGCTTGGCTCGGCTCGACTCGGCTCGGCTAAGATTGGCTCGGCTCGCCTAATACAGGGTCGTCTCGTCTCGGATAGGCTCGGCTCGGCTCGGCTCGGTTAAGATAGGCTCGGCTCGGCTCGGCTCGGCTTGGCTCGTCTCACTTAAGATCGGCTCGGCTCGGCTCAGCTCGACTCGACTGGGCTGAGATCGGCTCCGCTCAGCTCGGCTCGGCTCGGCTTGCCTAAGTTAGGTTCGGCTCGGCTCGGCTCGGCTCGACTCGGCTCGGCTCGGCTCGGCTCGGCTCGCTAAAGATCGGCTCGGCTCGCCTAAGGTCGGCTCGGCTCGCCTAATACAGGGTCGGGTCGGCTCGGGTAGGCTCGGCTCGGCTCGGCTCGGTTAAGATAGGCTCGTCTCGGCTCGGCTCGGCTCGTTTCACCTGAGATCGGCTCGGCTCGGCTCGGCTGGGCTGAGATCGGCTCCGCTCGGCTCGGCTCGGCTCAGCTTGCCTAAGATAGGTTTGGCTCGGCTCGGCTCGGCTCGGCTCGTTTAAGATAGGCTCGGCTCGGCTCGGCTCGTTTTGCCTAAGATCGGCTCGTTTTGCCTAAGATCGTCTCGGCTCGGCTAAGATCGGCTCGGCTCGGCTCGGCTCGGCTCGGCTCTGCTAAGATCGGCTCGGCTCGGCTAAGATCAGCTCGGCTCGCCTAATACAGGGTCGGATCGGCTGGGATAGGCTCGGCTCAGCTTGGCTCGCCTAAGATAGGCTCGGCTCGGCTCGGCTCGGCTCGGCTCGGCTCGGCTCGGCTCGGCTCTGCTAAGATCGGCTCGGCTTGGCTCGGCTCGACTCGGCTCGGCTAAGATTGGCTCGGCTCGCCTAATACAGGGTCGTCTCGTCTCGGATAGGCTCGGCTCGGCTCGGCTCGGTTAAGATAGGCTCGGCTCGGCTCGGCTCGGCTCGGCTCGTCTCACTTAAGATCGGCTCGGCTCGGCTCAGCTCGACTCGACTGGGCTGAGATCGGCTCCGCTCGGCTCGGCTCGGCTCGTCTCACTTAAGATCGGCTCGGCTCGGCTCAGCTCGACTCGACTGGGCTGAGATCGGCTCGGCTCGGCTCGGCTCGGCTCGCTAAAAATCGGCTCGGCTCGGCTAAGATCGGCTCGGCTCGCCTAATACAGGGTCGGCTCGGCTCGGGTAGGCTCGGATAGGCTAGGCTCAGTTAAGATAGGCTCGGCTCGGCTCGTTTCACCTAAGATCGGCTCGGCTTGGCTCGGCTGGGCTGAGATCGGCTCCGCTCGGCTCGGCTCGGCTCGGCTCGGCTAAGATCGGCTCGGCTCGGCTCGGCTCGGCTTACCTAAGATCGGCTCAGCTCGGCTCGGCTCGGCTCGTTTAAGATCGGCTCGGCTCGGCTCGGCTCGTTTTGCCTAAGATCGGCTCGTTTTGCCTAAGATCGGCCCGGCTCGCCTAAGATCGGCTCGGCTCGGCTCGGCACGGCTCGACTCGGCTGGGCTGAGATCGGCTCCACTCGGCTCGGCTCGGCTCGGCTTGCCTAAGCTAGGTTCAGCTCGGCTCGGCTCGGCTCGGCTCGTTTCACCTAAGATCGGCTCGGCTCGGCTCGGCTCGTTTTGCCTAAGATCGGCTCGTTTTGCCTAAGATCGGCTCGGCTCGGCTAAGATCGGCTCGGCTCGCCTAATACAGGGTCCGTCCGGCTCAGATAGGCTCGGATAGGCTCGGCTCACCTAAGATAGGTTCGGCTCGGCTCGGCTCGGCTCGGCTCGGCTCGGCTCGGCTCGGCTCGGCTCGGCTCGGCTCGGCTCGGCTCGGCTCGGCTCGGCTCAGCTCGGCTCGGCTCGGCTCGCCTATATCGGCTCGGCTTGGCTTGACTTCGCTGGGCTGAGATCGGCTCCGCTCGGCTCGGCTCGTTTTGCCTAAGATCTGCTCGTCTCAGCTAACATCGGCTGGGGTCGCCTAATACAGGGTCGGCTCGGCTCGGATAGGCTCGGCTCGGCTCGGTTAAGATAGGCTCGGCTCGGCTCGGCTCGGCTCGGCTCGGCTCGGCTCGGCTCGGCTCGGCTCGGCTCGGTTAAGATAGGCTCGGCTAAGATCGGCTCGGCTCGCCTAATACAGGGTCGGCTCGGCTCGGATAGGCTCGGATAGGCTCGGCTCGCCTAAGATAGGTTCGGCTCGGCTCAGCTCGGCTCGGCTCGGCTCGGCTCGGCTCGCCTAAAATCGGCTCGGCTCGACTCGGCTGGGCTGAGATCGGCTCGGCTCGGCTCGGCTCGTTTTGCCTAAGATCGGCTCGTTTTGCCTAAGATCGGCTCGGCTCGGCTAAGATCGGCTCGGCTCGCCTAATACAGGTTCGGCTCGGATGGGATAGGCTCGGCTCGGCTCGGCTCGGTTATGATAGGCTCGGCTCGGCTCGGCTTGGCTCGGCTCGGCTCGGCTCGGTTAAGATAGGCTCGGCTCGGATCAGCTCGGCTCGGCTCGGCTCGCCTAAGATCGGCTCGGCTCGGCTCGGCACGGCTCGACTCGGCTGGGCTGAGATCGGCTCGGCTCAGCTCGGCTCGGCTCGGCTCGGCTAAGATCGGCTCGGCTTGGCTCGGCTCGACTCGGCTCGGCTAAGATTGGCTCGGCTCGCCTAATACAGGGTCGTCTCGTCTCGGATAGGCTCGGCTCGGCTCGGTTAAGATAGGCTCGGCTCGGCTCGTTTTGCCTAAGATCGGCTCTTTTTGCCTAAGATCGGCTTGGCTTGGCTCGGCTCGGCTCGGCTCGCCTAATACAGGGTCGGCTCGGCTCGGATAGGATCGGCTCAGCTCGGCTCGATTAAGATAGGCTCGGCTCGGCTCGGCTCGGCTCGGCTCGGCTCGGCTAAGATCGGCTCGGCTCGGCTCGGCTCGGCTAAGATCGGCTCGGCTCAGCTCGGCTCAACTCGTTTTGCCTAAGATCGGCTCGGCTCGGCTAAGATCGGCTCGGCTCGCCTAATACAGGGTCGGCTCGGCTGGGATAGGCTCGGCTCGGCTCGGTTAAGATAGGCTCGGCTTGGCTCGGCTCGGCTCGGCTCGGCTCGTCTAAGATCGGCTCGGCTCGGCTCGTCACGGCTCGACTCGGCTGGGCTGAGATCGGCTCGGCTTAGCTCGGCTCGGCTCGGCTCGGCTAAGATTGGCTCGGCTCGCCTAATACAGGGTCGGCTCGGATGGGATAGGCTCGGCTCGGCTCGGCTCGGTTATGATAGGCTCGGCTCGGCTCGGCTTGGCTCGGCTCGGCTCGGCTCGGTTAAGATAGGCTCGGCTCGGATCAGCTCGGCTCGGCTCGGCTCGCCTAAGATCGGCTCGGCTCGGCTCGGCACGGCTCGACTCGGCTGGGCTGAGATCGGCTCGGCTCAGCTCGGCTCGGCTTGGCTCGGCTCGACTCGGCTCGGCTAAGATTGGCTCGGCTCGCCTAATACAGGGTCGTCTCGTCTCGGATAGGCTCGGCTCGGCTCGGTTAAGATAGGCTCGGCTCGGCTCGTTTTGCCTAAGATCGGCTCTTTTTGCCTAAGATCGGCTTGGCTTGGCTCGGCTCGGCTCGGCTCGCCTAATACAGGGTCGGCTCGGCTCGGATAGGATCGGCTCAGCTCGGCTCGATTAAGATAGGCTCGGCTCGGCTCGGCTCGGCTCGGCTCGGCTCGGCTAAGATCGGCTCGGCTCGGCTCGGCTCGGCTAAGATCGGCTCGGCTCAGCTCGGCTCAACTCGTTTTGCCTAAGATCGGCTCGGCTCGGCTAAGATCGGCTCGGCTCGCCTAATACAGGGTCGGCTCGGCTCGGATAGGCTCGGCTCGGCTCGGCTCGGTTAAGATAGGCTCGGCTTGGCTCGGCTCGGCTCGGCTCGGCTCGTCTAAGATCGGCTCGGCTCGGCTCGTCACGGCTCGACTCGGCTGGGCTGAGATCGGCTCGGCTCGGCTCGGCTCGGCTCGGCTCGGCTAAGATCGGCTCGGCTCGGCTCGGCTCGACTCGGCTCGGCTAAGATCGGCTCGGCTCGCCTAATACAGGCTCGGCTCGGCTCGGCTCGGTTAAGAAAGGCTCGGCTCGGCTAGGCTAAGATCGGCTAAGATCCCCTCGGCTCGGCTCGGCTCGGCTCGGCTCACTTAAGATCGGATCGGCTCGGCTCGGCTCGACTCGGCTGGGCTGAGATCGGCTCCGCTCGGCTCAGCTCGGCTCAGCTTGCCTAAGTTAGGTTCGGCTCGACTAAGATCGGCTCGGCTCGGCTCGGCACGACTCGGCTGGGCTGAGATCGGCTCGGCTCGGCTCGGCTCGCTCAACTCGTTTTGCCTAAGATCGGCTCGGCTCGGCTAAGATCGGCTCGGCTCGCCTAAGATAGGTTCGGCTCGGCTCGGCTCGGCTCGGCTCGGCTCAGCTCGGCTCGGCTAGGCTCGGCTCGGCTTGGCTCGGCTCGGCTCGGCTCGGGTCGCCTAAAATCGGCTCGGCTCGGCTCGACTCGGCTGGGCTGAGATCGGCTCGGCTCGGCTCGTTTTGCCTAAGATCGGCTCGGGTCGGCTAAGATCGGCTCGGCTCGGCTCGGCTCGTTTTGCCTAGGATCGGCTCGTTTTGCCTAAGATCGGCTCGGCTCGGCTCGGCTCGGCTCGGCTCGGCTCGGCTCGGCTCGGCTCGACTCGGCTGGGCTGAGATCGGCTCCGCTCGGCTCGGCTCGGCTCGGCTTGCCTAAGATAGGTTCGGCTCGGCTCGGCTCGGCTCGGCTCGTTTCAACTAAGATCGGCTCGGCTCGGCTCAGCTCGGGTCGACTCGGCTGGGCTGAGATCGGCTCGGCTCGGCTCGGCTCGTTTTGCCTAAGATCGGCTCGTTTTGCCTAAGATCGGCTTGGCTCGGCTAAGATCGGCTCGGCTCGCCTAATACAGGGTCGGCTCGGCTCGGATAGGCTCGGCTCGGCTCGGCTCGGTTAAGATCGGCTCGGCTCGGCTCGGCTCGGCTCGCCTAAGATAGGTTCGGCTCGGCTCGGCTCGGCTCGGCTCGGCTCGGCTTGCCTAGGATCAGCTCGGCTCGGCTCGGCTCGGCTCGGCTCGGCTTGGCTCGGCTCGGCTCGGCTAACATCGGCTCGGCTCGGATCAGCTCGCCTAAGATAGGCTCGGCTCGGCTCGGCTCGACTCTGCTGGGCTGAGATCGGCTCGGCTCGGCTCGGCTCGGCTCGGCTTGCCTCAGTTAGGTTCGGCTCGGCTCGGCTCGGCTCGGCTCGGCACGGCTCGGCTCGGCTCGTTTTGCCTAAGATCGGCTCGTTTTGCCTAAGATCGGCTTGGCTCGGCTCGGCTCGGCTCGGCTCGGCTCGCCTAATACAGGGTCGGCTCGGCTCGGACAGGCTCGGCTGGGCTCGGCTCGGTTAAGATAGGCTCGGCTCAGCTCGGCTCGGCTCGGCTCGGCTCGGCTCAACTAAGATCGGCTCGGCTCGGCTCGGCACGACTCGGCTGGGCTGAGATCGGCTCGGCTCGGCTCGGCTCGCTCAACTCGTTTTGCCTAAGATCGGCTCGGCTCGGCTAAGATCGTCTCGGCTTGCCTAAGCTAGGTTCTGCTCGGCTCGGCTCGGCTCGGCTCGTTCCACCTAAGATCGGCTCGGCTCAGCTCGGCTCGTTTTGCCTAAGATTGGCTCGTTTTGCCTAAGATCGGCTCGGCTCGGCTAAGATCGGCTCGGCTCGCCTAATACAGGGTTGGCTCGGCTCGGCTCGGCTCGGATAGGCTAGGCTCGCCTAAGATAGGTTCGGCTCGGCTGGGCTCAGCTCGGCTCGGCTCGGCTGGGCTGAGATCGGCTCGGCTCGACTCGGCTCGTTTTGCCTAAGATCGGCTCGGCTCGGCTAAGATCGGCTCGGCTCGCCTAATACAGGGTCGGCTCGGCTCGGATAGGCTCGGCTTGGCTCGGCTTGGTTAAGATAGGCTCGGCTCGGCTCGGCTCGGCTCGGCTCGGCTTGGCTCGGCTCGGCTCGGCTAAGATCGGCTCGGCTCGGCTCAACTCGTTTTGCCTAAGATCGGCTCGGCTCGGCTAAGATCGGCTCGGCTCGGATCGGCTCGCCTAAGATAGGCTCGGCTCGGCTCGGCTCGGCTCGACTCGGCTGGGCTGAGATCGGCTCGGCTCGGCTCGGCTCGACTTGGCTCGGCTCGGCTCGGCTAAGATCGGCTCGGCTCGGCTCAACTCGTTTTGCCTAAGATCGGCTCGGCTTGGCTAAGATCAGCTCGGCTCGCCTAATACAGGGTCGGCTCGGCTGGGATAGGCTCGGCTCAGCTTGGCTCGCCTAAGATAGGCTCGGCTCGGCTCGGCTCGGCTCGACTCTGCTGGGCTGCGACCGGCTCGGCTCGGCTCGGCTCGGCTCGGCACGGCTCGGCTCGGCTCGTTTTGCCTAAGATCGGCTCGGCTCGGCTAAGATCAGCTCGGCTCGCCTAATACAGGGTCGGCTCGGCTGGGATAGGCTCGGCTCAGCTTCGCTCGGCTCGGCTAAGATAGGCTCGGCTCGGCTCGGCTTGGCTCGGCTCGACTCGGCTGGGCTGAGATCGGCTCGGCTCGGCTCGGCTCGGCTTGCCTAAGATAGGTTTGGTTCGGCTCGGCTCGGCTCGGCTCGGCTCGGCTTGCCTAAGATCGGCTCGGCTCGGCTCGGCTCGGCTCGGCTCGGCTCGGCTTGGCTCGGCTCGGCTCGGCTAAGATCGGCTCGGCTCGGATCAGCTCGCCTAAGATAGGCTCGGTTCGGCTCGGCTCGGCTCGACTCTGCTGGGCTGAGATCGGCTCGGCTCGGCTCGGCTCGGCTCGGCTTGCCTAAGTTAGGTTCGGCTCGGCTCGGCTCGGCTCGGCTCGGCACGGCTCGGCTCGGCTCGTTTTGCCTAAGATCGGCTCGGCTCGGCTCGGCTCGGCTCGGCTCGCCTAATACAGGGTCGGCTCGGCTCGGACAGGCTCGGCTGGGCTCGGCTCGGTTAAGATAGGCTCGGCTTGGCTCAGCTCGGCTCGGCTCGGCTCAACTAAGATCGGCTCGGCTCGGCTCGGCACGACTCGGCTGGGCTGAGATCGGCTCGGCTCGGCTCGTTTTACCTAAGATCGGCTCGGCTCGGCTAAGATCGGCTCGGCTCGCCTAATACAGGGTCGGCTCGGCTCGGCTCGGTTAAGATAGGCTCGGCTCGACTCGGCTGGGCTGAGATCGGCTCGGCTCGGCTCGTTTTGTCTAAGATCGGCTCGTTTTGCCTAAGATCGGCTCGGCTCGGCTAAGATCGGCTCGGCTCGCCTAATACAGGGTCGGCTCGGCTGGGATAGGCTCGGCTCGGCTCGGCTCGGTTAAGATAGGCTCGGCTCGGCTCGGCTTGGCTCGGCTCGGCTCGGCTCGGCTTGCCTAAGATCGGCTCGGCTCGGCTCGGCTCGGCTCGGCTCGGCTTGGCTCGGCTCGGCTCGGCTAACATCGGCTCGGCTCGGATCAGCTCGCCTAAGATAGGCTCGGCTCGGCTCGGCTCGGCTCGACTCTGCTGGGCTGAGATCGGCTCGGCTCGGCTCGGCTCGGCTCGGCTTGCCTAAGTTAGGTTCGGCTCGGCTCGGCTCGGCTCGGCTCGGCACGGCTCGGCTCGGCTCGTTTTGCCTAAGATCGGCTCGTTTTGCCTAAGATCGGCTCGGCTCGGCTCGGCTCGGCTCGGCTCGCCTAATACAGGGTCGGCTCGGCTCGGACAGGCTCGGCTGGGCTCGGCTCGGTTAAGATAGGCTCGGCTCGGCTCGGCTCGGCTCGGCTCGGCTCGGCTCAACTAAGATCGGCTCGGCTCGGCTCGGCACGACTCGGCTGGGCTGAGATCGGCTCGGCTCGGCTCGGCTCGCTCAACTCGTTTTGCCTAAGATCGGCTCGGCTCGGCTAAGATCGGCTCGGCTCGCCTAAGATAGGTTCGGCTCGGCTCGGCTCGGCTCGGCTCGGCTAGGCTCGGCTAGGCTCGGCTCGGCTTGTCTCGGCTCGGCTCGGCTCGGGTCGCCTAAAATCGGCTCGGCTCGGCTCGACTCGGCTGGGATGAGATCGGCTCGGCTCGGCTCGTTTTACCTAAGATCGGCACGGCTCGGCTAAGATCGGCTCGGCTCGCCTAATACAGGGTCGGCTCGGCTCGGCTCGGTTTAAGATAGGCTCGGCTCGACTCGGCTGGGCTGAGATCGGCTCGGCTCGGCTCGTTTTGTCTAAGATCGGCTCGTTTTGCCTAAGATCGGCTCGGCTCGGCCAAAATCGGCTCGGCTCGCCTAATACAGGGTCGGCTCGGCTGGGATAGGCTCGGCTCGGCTCGGCTCGGTTAAGATAGGCTCGGCTCGGCTCGGCTTGGCTCGGCTCGGCTCGGCTTGCCTAAGATCGGCTCGGCTCGGCTCGGCTCGGCTCGGCTCGGCTCGGCTCGGCTCGGCTCGGCTTGGCTCGACTCGGCTCGGCTAAGATCGGCTCGGCTCGGCTCGGCTCGCCTAAGATCGGCTCGGCTCGGCTCGGCTCATTTTGCCTAAGATCGGCTCGTTTTGCCTAAGATCGGCTCGGCTCGCCTAATACAGGGTTGGATCGGCTCGGCTCGGCTCGGCTCGGCTCGGCTCGCCTAAGATAGGTTCGGCTCGGCTGGGCTCGGCTCGGCTCGACTCGGCTGGGCTAAGATCGGCTCGGCTCGGCTCGGCTCGGCTAAGATCGGCTCGGCTCGCCTAATACAGGGTCGGCTCGGCTCGGCTCGGCTCGGATAGGCTCGGCTCGCCTAAGATAGATTCGGCTCGGCTGGGCTCGGCTCGGCTCGACTCGGCTGGGCTGAGATCGGCTCAGCTCGTGTCGGCTCGTTTTGCCTAAGATCGGCTCAGCTCGACTAAGATCGGCTCGGCACGGCTAATACAGGGTCGGCTCGGCTCGGATAGGCTTGGATAGGCTCGGCTGGGCTGAGATCGGCTCGGCTCGGCTCGGCTCGTTTTGCCTAAGATCGGCTCGTTTTGCCTAAGATCGGCTCGGCTCGGCTAAGATCGGCTCGGCTCGCCTAATACAGGGTCGGCTCGGCTCGGATAGGATCGGCTCGGCTCGGCTCAATTAAGATAGGCTCGGCTCGGCTCGGCTCGGCTCGGCTCGGCTCGGCTCGGCTCGCCTAAGATCGGCTCGGCTCGGCTAAGATTGGCTCGGCTCGCCTAATACAGGGTCGGCTCGGCTGGGATAGGCTCGGCTCGGCTCGGCTCGGTTAAGATAGGCTCGGCTCGGCTCGGCTCGGCTAAGATCGGCTCGGCCTGCCTAATACAGGGTCGGCTCGGCTGGGATAGGCTCGGCTCGGCTCGGTTAAGATAGGCTTGGCTCGGCTCGGCTCGGCTCGGCTCGGCTAAGATCGGCTCGGCTCGGCTCGGCACGGCTCGACTCGGCTGGGCTGAGATCGGCTCCGCTCGGCTCGGCTCTGCTCGGCTTGCCTAAGATAGGTTCGGCTCGGCTCGGCTCGGCTCGGCTCGGCTCGGCTCGGCTCGGCTCGGCTAAGATCGGCTCGGCTCGCCTAATACAGGGTCGGCTCGGCTCGGATAGGCTCGGCTCGGCTCGGCTCGGTTAAGATAGGCTCGGCTCGTCTCGGCTCGGCTCGGCTCATTTCACCTAAGATCGGCTCGGCTCGGCTCGCCTTGGCTCGGCTCGGCTAAGATCGGCTCGGCTCGGCTCGGCTCGGCTCGGCTCGACTTGGCTGGCCTAAAATCGGCTCGGCTCGG
>NW_024427350.1:0-50000 GCF_017639655.2 Falco naumanni | reverse complement strand
GCTGGATCTCAGTGTCACACCACAACCTCGCTGCTCAGGACAAAGTCAGCTCCGCTCCAAGTCTCCTTCAGCGCTGTTCCTCCAGCTGGCGTCTGACAGGCGTAGGTGCAAATTTCCCTCCCTGCTGAGCTGGCTGCAGGGCCAGGCCGCAGGAGCTGGCAGCACCCAATGCCACCCAGGGAAGTGAAGGATCCCGGCAGCTGGCTGTGCCTCTTCCTCCCGTTCCTCACTCACACACTTCAGCTACAGCTCTTGTGCTTGGGCACATGGCAAACCGTTATGCTTCACAAGATGCCGCAGTCAGTGGGATGGGTTGTGTGAACGTGCCTGAAAAGTTCCTGTGCCCCGGCAGGCTCCCTTCACAAAGGCATCATGTTCCTGAGATAACCTGGTCAGAGTGGTTTTCCGTATTTGGCTTTTTAGTAGCATTGCACTAAACAAAACACCGTAACCAGTAGTTACCTGGAGGAGAAAAATATAAAAGGGGGAGGGAGGGGCAGTGGAGAAAGGGAAACATAATAAAAAAGGGAAGACTGAAATAAAACAGACAACAAAAACTTGACTGCTGTTCTTAGTAAAGCCAACATGGAACATGACCAGAACCAGCTGCCAGGCGTTCCAGGTCCTAGGAAGCTCTGTCAGACCTGTGCAGAACACCTCTGCCCTCATTAGACATTGCTGGTATTGCAAAGACCAACTTGCAAAGCTCTCTTCAGACTTGAAGGTATCCGCTGCCCTGAGGGCCTTTGGTGGAGGAGAAGGAGATCTCCAGGCACACCATGGAGCTGCTGACAGGCCCACTGTGAAACTGCTTGGCGTGTTCCCCAACTGTATCATCCAGGGGCTAGTAAGGCTTGTTGGAGAGAAAACCCAGCAGCCTGAGAATGCAGGCACACGAGTGGAGACCCCGGTGTGATGTGCCTTGTGTGCCTGGGCTGCTCTGCATCTGCTGGGTAGAGGGAGGACAGAGCTCACTGCCCTGCAGCAGTGGTATCGGTGGCTGGCACAAAGGCACCCAATGTGTCTGCAGGGCTGCCTGGGGTGCCCTCTGCGCTGCCCTGCTGAGGCTCCACCTGGAGTGCTGTGTCCAGTGCTGGGCCCCCTAGTGCAGGAGAGACAGGGAGCTCTTGGAGAGGGTTCAGAGAAGTGCGAAGGGGATGAGGGGTCTGGGGCATCCCCCTTCTTATGAGGACAGGTGGAAAGAGCTAGGTGTGTTCAGCCTGGAGAAGACAAGGCTGAGGGTGTCTTACCAATGCCTACAAATCCCTTAAAGGTGAATGTCAGGAGGATGGGGCCAGGCTCTTTGCAAGCTCTCCTGCTCGCACACCTACTACAGGGAAGTTGGACTTATTGTGGTTAGTGCCTTAGGAAGATTTGGTTGTTTTATTTTCATTGTGCTGTCCTATGTGCAGATCTTCAAGGCTGTGCTGAGGGTCCCGTCTGAGCAGGGATGGCGCAAAGCCTTTTCCACGTGACTCCCTCACCTGGCCGTGGTCTCCATCTTTCTCAGCACTGTCATGTTTGCCTAACTGAAGTCCCCCTGTATGTCGTCCCCATCCCTGGATCTGGTGGTGTTAGTGCAGTACTCGGTGGTGCCTCCAGCAGTGAACCCCGCCATCTACAGCATGAGGAACCAGGAGCTCACGGGTGCAGTGAAGAAGCTGCTGCAGTCAGGTGTCTCTCAGGAGAAATGAGCTGCTTTGTGTCTCTTCACAAGGGACTTCCCGTTCATCTTTGGATCATCCTGTATATTTATGACTGTATCTGTTACAATCCTGTTTTCCCTGCAATATCTGCACCCATTGCACTTCTTCAAAAGCAGGAACCCAGCCTGTGTGACCCAGAGGACTTTTTGTGCATGGGAGGGTGGTACAGCTGGCCTCCAGTGTTGCATCTCTGTAATAAAGGTGGTTTTTCTCAGTGCCCATGTCTGGACGTTGGGCTCTTCTTCCAAAGCTGAGCTCAGGAACAGGCTGAAGGAATTGCCCCCAGAAGACCATGCTGCTGGGCTTGGGTTCCCCATGGCTCAGGGCAGGAGGGCACGGGGCAGCGCGTTAGGGCATGGGCCTGTGTTGAGCCTTTGCGTGTGGGTGCCCAGTGCCCATGGGAATGGTGGGTGACCAGGAGGGATGTGCCTGGGACCATCTCCCTGGGCTTTCAGGCACCGCTGCCCTGCACAGCAGCACCGCCTGCTCAGGGCCATGCCTGAGACCACATCCCTGGGCAAGAGCAGACGTCTCTGTGTATGCCCCAGCTGGGGCAGGCTGCTGTGTCCCTGGTGCAGCAGGAGGTGCCTGGGGAGCCCCCAGGCCAGCAGCCTGGTGCTGGGGACAGGGACTGGCCCCGAGGGGCTGCCGGGAGTGGGCAATCAGGGTCCCTGTGAGAGAAGAGCAGCAGACAGAGGGGGACACTGGCCTCTGTCCCTTCATGCCATGGCTGGTGTCAGCCCTGGGGCTGACTGGCAAGATGAGACACCTCTCTGGTCACCAGTATCTGCTGTGCTTTTCAGAGAGGCTGTGGCTATGGGGTGAGTGCCCAGAGCTCTGCAGCCCCCTTTGGGTGGGCAATTGCATGGGGCCAGCCCAGCGTGGGCTGCTGTGTCTGCCTGGGCTGGGGAGAGGGCAGGGGAGGGGGGCAAAGCATGGAGTTGGGGGGCGGGGCTGGGCTGGGAAGGGCCTGGGAGAGGCAAACACCAGTGTAGAGCTCAGCTGTGTGAGTGTGCATGGTGGGGTACAGAGCAGGGTGGTCCTGGTACAGATCCAGGGGTCACGGTGAAGCAAGCAAGGCACCAAAGGAGAGGGCCTGCACTGTTTCATGTTCCTTGGAGACCCCAGGGAGGATGCAGCAGGGAAAATTTCCCCAAGAAGTCCCAATCACCGCTCATTTCCCTGGGTGGTCATAGACCCCAGCCCCAGCAAGGGACCTCTGCTGCATTGTCACCTCTATCCTTCTTGGTGGCTTAGTGAGACCAAACTCCATTGCCATTTTCAATATAAAGTGATTCATTTTCCTACTGACACTTCTTACACACAAGTGTCCCATAGCTCTTGCCACAGTTGGTCACTCAGCCAAGGCCATGGTCAGAGACCTCCAGCCAGATCATGTGCTCATGGCCTTGTTTTGACAAATATTGAAACAGGCCAAGGATTGCCATCCAGCAGCAGCCCTGGGCCCAGCGCTCCAGCCTTTCACTCTAAACGATTCCTCAAATAAAACCCCAACTCTCTCAGCCTCTCCTCGTCCATAATGTGCTCCAGGTCCCAGCCATCCTTCTGGCCTCTTCAGGACCTGCTCCAATCTGTCAGGGTCTTTCTGGTGTTGGGGAGCCCCATTTTGGGCACAGCAGTCCTGATGTGGTCCTGTGGTGGGTTAACCTTGGCCCGAAACCTACCAGTGCCCCAGCTGCTCATTCACTTCCCTGACTCAACAGGACAAGGGAGAAAATGAACCAGCAATGTTCATGGGTCAAGATAAAGACAGAGAGATTACTTACCTATTCCTGTAATGACCAATTAGATGTTGTCTTGCCAAAGGTCAATTTCATTTATTGCCAATTCAAACAGATTTTGATTATGAGAAACAATGTCCAAAGTATTATATGACCATTCCCCTCACAGGTCCTTCCAGGGCCAAATTACTCCATTGCTCCCAACCACCTAATCACCCACGCCCTGAGAGGCACCGGAGGGATGTTGAAGAGTGGGCTGATAGCACAGAACGCCTCTGCTGCTCCTTTCTGCTCACCATTCTGCCCTGCTGCAGTGTGGGTCCTCTCCATGAACCCCACTATCTTTGCAGCATTCGTTTCATTCTGTCTTACTTGTGTTCTTGATACTCACAGAATGGCAGAGAAGTGTTGACATTGGAAGAGACCTCTGGAGATCATCCAGTGAAACTCCCCAGCTGAGGCACAGCCAGTTCAAGCAGGTTCTACAAGGCCTTAGCTTGGTAGGGTTGGAAAATCTTCAGGCATGGACACTGCACAACCTCTCTTGGCAACTCTTCCGGTGGCTGATCATCCTCAGAGTCAAAAAGTGTTACCTTGGTTCAGATGGAATGCTGTATACATTAATAAGACTCTCAGAGCTTTTACTTCTACAGAGCGAACAGGTGTAGAACTCTCACCCTTTCTTCCTGGGAAAGATGCTCCAGTCCCTCCCACCCACTTTGTGGCGCTCTGAAGAACTTGCTTTAGCAGATCAACAACTCCCTTGCCCTGGGAATCCCAGCCCTGGACACAGCACTGCAGATGTGGCCTCAGCAGTGCTGAGAGGAGGGAAGGGTCACCTTCCTCCGTCGGCCAGCGATGCTTTTCCTAATGCAGCCACCACAGCTTTGGGCCCTTGCCATGAAGGTGCATCAATCATTCATTATCACCTGCTTGTCCTCTGGCACCCAAAGGTCCTTCTCTGCAGAGCTGCTCTCTGGCCGGCCTGCCACCAGCAGGATAGCCACAGGAGGGCTGGATCACAGCCTGGCCTCCCCCAGGGACTTGCTCAGCAACAGCAGCTTGTCCTTCTTGGAGATGAGCTTCACCTCTGGCACAGGCCGCACGGTGCTACTAAGACACCTGGGAGAGCAAAGCCCGGAGAGGGCTGTTTCCCTCTGGCCTTGGCCACTGCAGCCTTTGCTCTCGTGGTGGGAACCTCCTTCATCCTTCTGCTGCCCCCTGACACCCGCTCCAGCATCCTCTGCTGGGCAGCAAACCCCTCCCACACAAGGGCTCCCGTCCCTGGGTACCGGTGTCCGTGTGACAAGCCTGCCCTTGGCCCTGGTGCCACACCTGAGGTGCTGCAGCACACATGGGCCCCAGAGCCCACCGCCTGGGGCACGGGCAGCAGGAGCCCCCAGTGCCACCACAGAGCTGTGACATCAGTGCCGTAAGCGCTGAGGAGGGGCAGGGCAGCTCCCATGCCTTTGGCGGTGGATGGAGACACAAGGTCTGTAGGGGAGACCTACGGGAAAGATGAGGGGAGGGGGATGCTCTGTGTGATGTCAGGGCAGCTCAGATACATGGAGCTCTTGTACTGGACAGGCAATTGAGGTTGGGTGAGAGCTTGTGTGTGGATCAAAGGAGAGACCAGAAAGAATGACACTGTGGTAGGAATTAGTTGTGGTTTGATGCTGGCCATAGCCTAAACACCCAGAATCAGTTGCTCACTGACCACATACATGTCCAGCATGACTGGGGAGAGGATCAGAGGAAAACTCACAGGTCAGGACAAAGTTCAATAGGAGAAGCAAAAGCTTTGTGTGAAGAACATGCATTCCATGCTAGCCCAAGCCAGGACAGAGTTACAGGTCATACGGTCAGGGTGAGGAATGAACAATGTCTTCTTCACATGCTCTGAGGCAATCTGTGGATGACAGGGTCTGGCTTTTCTGGAGGAATCAGTCTCCTTGGTGATCACTGCACAGGCAAGCAAGGATGCCAACAGTCCAGGGCCTTGTGGGCAAGTTCCCCATGTTCAAACAGCCCATCCAGTCTGATGCCTGCCTGGACCTGGCACTCCAAAAAGGAAGAGCCGCTCAGGGATGTGAAGACCAGTGCCAGTGTTGGTTGTAGTGAGTGTGAAGTTGTGGTGACCCTGATCCCCAGTTAGGTGGAGAAGGAGGTCAGCAAAGCACAGCTCTGGGACAGGAGGGAATGAGAACCTGGCCTTTTGAGGGCCCTGGCAGGTGGGATCCCGTGGGGCCAGGGACCAGAAAGCATCCCTATGCCTTCCTGGCCTAACCATCTTCATCTTGGGCCTCCACCTAAAGCTTTCTCCATGGTTCCAGGAGGCCATTGAAGCCAGGCAGGAGTTTCAACTCCACCGTGATCCATGGTGTAGATCTGCAGGTCTCCAGGCAACATTTTAGACACAGCACTGCCTGTCCATAGACCTTGTTCTTTTGGCCTTGAAGGCTCATTTTCCCACTTGATTCCTGATGGGGTGTCCAACGAAATGACACTATGACCCTTTAAATCCTAGGGCCTCTCTGCTTCCTTACTTCTCATCCCTTCATCAGTTGTTAGGAGGAGGAGAAGGAAAAGCAGGTTCTGGCTGTCAAGGACTGAAATGGAGGAGCAAAACTGTTACCTTCAGCTCCTTTCATACAGGCCTTAAATGTTTCACAGGAACCAGAAAGCACTGAGATTCCTCCACTTCCCCACCTTTTAGCAAAGAAGTTCATACTATCCAAGCAGAGCATTTGTTTCCATTCTGTTTACAGCTTCAAGCACCCCATGATGTGGAGGTCGGTCATTGCATTATCTCCTGCCAAGAACATTCTTATTTCCACACCTGACGATTGCCTATCACATTCCTGTCAGGCACCACAGCTCCAAGACTGGCTTCATCCTCCTGACCACCTCCCCGTTGGGACTGGCAGGTCACTAGGAGGCTCCCAAGGCCTTCCCTTGTGCGGGCTGAACAAGGGCCTTGCCCTCAGTTTCCCCTCTCAGGAAAGTGTTCCAGCCCCTGAGCCTCTCAGTGACCCTTCACTGAACTCACTCCCAGTCATACACATCTTCCTTGCTGTCATGGCTTGTTGCTCGAGCCACTGGGACAGTTCTTGCCTCAGTCCCTCCCCAGTCAAGGCCCCAAAATGAACACAGCAGTCTACACATGGTGTAATGGGCGATGAGCATGGGGACATCATCACTTCCCTCACTCTCTTGGCAAGGCACCTCTTCATACGCTCCAGGGCACTGCTGGCTGCCTCTGCTACCAGGTCACGGGCTGGGATTGTGTTTTGCCTTCTGTCCCCCAGCACCACCAGGGCCTTTTCTGCACAGACACTGCCCAGCCAGGCAGGTCCCAGGCCCTGCAGCTGCAGGGTGTTAGTCCATGCGAGGGAGGTGCAGGCTCTGCCCTTGGTCCGTCCTGCATCTGTGCAGCTCCTGACAGGGCGGCCACCCCACCTGCCAGGGTTCCCCTCCATGGCATCCCTAGGGCACAGGGATGGTCCTCTCAGTTTGGTGCCATCAACAGATCTCATGAGACTTTCCCCCACTGGGTCATTTATACAGCTCTTAAACTGTAAGCAGGAGAGTCCCCTGTGCTGCCCACACTGCCCCAGTATGTCCCAGTGGCCTCCAGGCGGGGTGTGAGCCCTTCCTCACTGCTCTCTCAGCCTGACCATCCCGCTGGTGTTTTACTCATCTCTTTCTGATCACACCCAGAGTATCATGGCCTCACTTGGGCAAAAGAACACTGAGGGAGACCATGGCCAGAGTTTTGCTGAAGCCGAGGGAAATGACATCCACTGTGGAGCTCCTCACGCACAGCCGCAGGCTGTCAGGTTGGCGAGGCAGGACTTACCCTTGGAAAATCACCTGGACAGTTACCCGCTCAGGTGCCAGAAATGTCACCCAAGGGGACTCTAACTGGTGGCACACCCCTAACCAGTGGGAGTGTGTGCAGCCTGTGGTTCCATGAGTGGCATGTCTGGACTCTTTCCAAGATGGTTGTAACACCTGCTGATCCATCCTCTCGCACAGGAGACCTCTGCCTATAAAAGGAGGTTTCCAAAAGGATATTCCTAAGAAATACCCATTTTCCTCCAGAACATCACTACCACTAATCCTTTATACCATCTGTCCTTAATTTCTCTCATCTTCTACATATTTGCACCTGACCAGGAGACAATGACCACTTCTGAAGTCATCTTTTCAGCAGACTGTCTCAACAATGTCTCTTTCCATTATCCTTCAGGTTCCTCCTCCTTTATTCTTTGGTCCTACAAGTACCTCACCTGTGCTGCTGGTTTCAGCTTCAGGGTGGAAAAGTTTATATGTCTTCCCACAGCCCATCTGTCCCCTATAATCAAATATTTCCTTGTGATTAGATCTATCTTTCCGTATCTGCCAACCTAAGAGATTTCTCATAAGAGTGTCCCTTACAGAAAGGCACCTCATCAGAGACAGCTTGGACTTGACATGTGCTTCTGGAGCATGTTTTCCTGTCGATGACATTTGATTGTTGTTCACAGTGCTTGCAGATATAAAACAATTTTCTGCACATGTGTGCAGCCAGTCCTTTATGGCAAACAGGTGGGGGATGGTGCAAAGGAGCTGCTGCACCCACCTGCAGAATTGAGGGGAGACGTCTGATGTAAGGGGAAGGGATGTGAGTCCCAGGGGACAATGAGAAAAAGGGTTGGGGTTGGGGTTATGAAAAGCAAGCTTGTCCATCCTGTGTCAGACCACAAGAGACTGCGTTTCCTACCAGTCTGGAACTACTGAAGACACTCTGCATCATTATCACTTGGAGAATGCAGCTGGAACTTCTCCTCTAACCTTAAGAGTAGCAAAATATAACCTATGAAATAAATAAAGGAATTATCATCTGGTGCACTTTGAAATCTTCCCTTTCAACTACACCATGAAACAGCTCATTTTAGCTACACAGGTCTTCAACATCTGAAGGAAATGCCAAAAAGGCAAATACCTCGTTAGAGCACTTGGGGCTCCTGCCATGAACCTGAGCTACTGAGAGCAGACTGAACCAACCACTGAAGGAATGTAAGTCAGAAGCAATACTGAAAATACCTTCAAACATTGATGGGTCCCGCTGAGGGCCATTGCTGACAAAGCGTCGCCATGGACTCGTTAGAGTAGCTAATTAGAGGCCAGAATTGCAGGTAGGCAAAGGCACTGTGTCGGTGGCTGTAATGCTGCAAAACACATTTGGATTTTTTTTTTATGAAGCAGAAAGACCAAGCCCTGACCCCTAAGCTCTTGGAGGGCAGAACAGAAGACCCTCCAAATCAAGTTCCGTGTCACAGGCATTGGTGGCAGAGGCAGATGCCATTGCCAGGGGGACAGAGGCCTCAGACCCCTGTGGGGCCATTCAGCCTTGCTGCAGCCCTGGGCCATCTCCACTGCAAGTTGCCCTACACTGTCCATGTGGCACCTCTTTCCGCTCTGGGGGTTGGACTCTTCCTTGCTTTCCTACCCAGCCCTCACACCCACATTTCTCTGCCTTTTCTGAAGTTTCTCCCCTCATCCCTGCTTGTTCCTTGAAGCACAAAGCCATGGGACGATCCAGGCTGCCTCTGGGTGAACTCTGGCATCAGAGGGCAACCCTCCGAGGGACATTTCTTTTTCCTCACATCCAATCTTACCCTTCCAAGCAGCACTTTGTGGAGGTTTTCTCTTCCTGCCACTATCAGGAATCACTCTCTTATCTCTGACATCCCCCTTCAAGCAGGTGCATGCTATTACTGTGGTGCCCTGAGGCTTCACTTTGCCAGTCTCAAGGAATCCAGGACCTTCAGTCTGGTTCCACAGGCTCCATCCAGGCAGGTATCCTCCACAGCCTCTCCAGTTTTTCCCCATTCCTCCAGAATGAGAAACCTCAAAGTCCAGGCAAAGATAATCTGGATGTGGCCACAACAGTGCTGTGTCAAGGGGGATGGTGCTGAGTCAAGGGGGATGATCAGTCCCTCTTCTAAGTGGCCACCTATGGTGAAAACCTGCAAAGAATCACCAAAGGAGGACAGACAATGGCCAGGGAGGAAAGGGAAAGGAGGGGAGGGCTGCTTGCGTGGGAGGATACAAGGGTGGTCAAGGAGAAGCAGTTGTGCGTGGGAAAGGAGGGAAAAAGGTAGGAAAGGGTGAAGAATAGGAATCCATAGGAAGCAGCCAAGCAGCCCTGCATCTGAGCAGCAAAGCTTGGAGTGGGAAAAGAACGTCGCAGGTCATCTGACCAACTTTCTGTTAGGCTTCAACCACCACTGGAAACCTGAGTGATTTCCCTGCCATCATGAAGGCAAGATCCATGGTGGATGGAGATCCAGAATCATTCATGCTGGGAGGAACCTCTGGAGGTGTCCAGGCCAACGTGTTGCTCACAGCAGGATCAGCTATGGGGTCAGAGCAGGTAGCTCAGGCCTTCCTTCAAGTGGAGCTTGCAAAACTCCAAGGATGGAAATGGCACAGGCTCTGTGGGACATCTGATCCACTGCTTGACTGTCTTCATGGGGAAGGACATTGTCTTCCCTTGCTTCAGCTGATGCCCATTGGCCCTCATCCTCCCATCATGCACAACAGGCAAGAACCTGGCTGATATGGCCCAAGAAGACATGGGAAGGCTGTTATTAGGTGTCCCCAAAGCCTCCTCTTCTCCTGGCTTTGCACCTTTCAAATAAGGCCCATGGCATCCTGGGCTGCATTAGGAAGAGCACTGCTCAAGGTTTGGTGGAGGTGATCTTTCCTCTCTACTCAGCCCTGCTACAATTTGTCTTGCTGACTTACCCTTGATTTCTACTTTACCAACGTCACCCATACTTGACTCAAACGTGCCGTCCAGAATTTTCACCACTCCTGCCTTGTCTTTTTGTTCAAAACAAGTCCAGGAGAGCTTTTGCACTATGTTGGTCAGGGATCATCTTCCACCTTCCCTTCAACCAAGGCCTTCAAGTAGAGGCCCCTTTCTCTAGCCATTTAAAGGAGATGTCGTTCTCCTTCTAACCTTCATCAGGAGGTTGAGAGAATCTGAACAGAAGACCTTTGCACATGGAGGAGTTAGTGATGAGTGTCACAGGAAACCTGAGCAGGCCTGTGCTGTGCTCCATGTACCTCTTGGCCTTCAGGCTGAGCTGTGCTGAGTGTGTCCCTGGGTTGCAGAATAAGCCGTATTGGAAGAAGAAATCTGCAGGAAGCTGCTGGTGAATGGCCAACCGCTCGCCCTTACCTTTACCTGGGACTGCAGTTACCAACTCCCAAGTGAACATCTCCTCTTAGAACACGAGAAGTGATGACTAGAATGGGTTTCCCTGGCAGAAAACACTTCAAGAGCTGACAGGAGCAGTGTGGGATAAGCCTTCTGCAGGCAGGATCTGCACCACTTGCTGCACCACTCTCCCAACGGGGGAAACTCCGTGTTCCCGGCCTCGGAAGGGACGGCATACAGCTGACACGGTTGTCTCTGTGTGTAGAGAGTTTGCTCTAACCAAGGCCATTTGAAATGGCACTTTGTCTCAGAGTCCAAGTGCCTTTCTTACTGCAGCCATAACCGGCTGGGCTGCTGATGGCCAATCCCCCAAGGAAACTGGACACTCCAGGGACCTCAAACTCGCCTTCATGGCCACGTGCCTCCTACTGGCCTATGAGCTTCTCAGATGTAATGTGTGTCATAATGATAGCCCAGATCATCAGCCTTCTTGTGGCCTCGGTTACTCCTTGGTCAGCGGTTCCTGAACTGGAGAAGGCAGTGATAAAGAGATGCACAGGAATGGAAGAGATGGGCAAGGACCCTGCAGGTGCCACGAAGGCTTTGCAGGAAGAAGTGTGAGGAATAGCCCCTACAGCTGTGCAAAATGGAATGGCATTAGATATGAAGCTGGCGGCTGAAGGCAGAGTCTTTGCTGTTCTTAATACCAGTTGTTGCGTATATGTAGATCAAAGTGGGGGAATTTCTACAGATATAAGAATGATTTGAAAACATCCTAATATTTGTCATGAGTCCCAGAAAATTGAGACCTTCTCTGGAATTCAAGACATTTGGAATTCGCTGACATCCTGGTTCCCTGATTTACAGCTATGGGTTAAGAAGTTCATCTCCAGATGCCTTTCTCCTCTTCCTCTGTGATCACTCCAGTCCATTCTACCTATGTAGCTTCTGCTTTAAGGTTCAGAGAGAAAAATTTGGACTGTGTTTCAGTAGCGTCTCTCATATTCACTATGGGCAACTCTCAGATGTGGCAACAGACCTCATGGGGATCTGCTTGAACTAACAATTATACAACTGAGAAATATATTTTTTATTTATTGATTTCTATAACATTCCCCCCCCCCCCAATAATAATCCTTCTTTTATTCCTGTTTACACCCCGTTCTATAAGGAAAGCAGCCAATTATTACTGCCAAGAACTTGCTATATTCAGCTGCAGAGATGGTTGAAGATGTCTGATGTCAAGTGATGTCTCATGAGGCTGAGGACAAAAATATTGAGGATGGAGAGCTGAGGAGCAAGGCTGTCCACGCGGTGTTTAGCTCCAGGGACTGATTTTCCTACCTGTCCGCACCTCCTCAGGAGACACTGTGCATCAAGAGCAATTGGAAAAGCCTTCTATCATTTCTCCAAAGTGCTCATTACCTGCCTTCCTCTTTCACTGTACTGCTGAAACTTATCTCATTAAGTGTAGGAGCCAAACTTGAAGACCAGATGTCCCTGATGGAAGAGACAGGGCTCGTCAGGGCGTTCTGCCTCTTCATGAGCCCAGGGTATCTGTGGTGCTGTGGACTTCAGGTGTTCAGAGGAGACTGAAGAAACCTCTCGAGAACACCAAGTCAGAGGCAAAGCCCACAGCCCCTGGAAGCGTTAAAGGGCCCCGCTGAGGGCCATGGCTGAGAAAGCCTCCCCATGGCCTTGTTAGAGCCCATCCTGGGAGGCTGTGAGAGCAGGAAGGCAAAGGCGCTGTGCAGGCAGCTCTGCTGCTGAGCAAAGCCTTGGCTTGCTTGATGAAGCAGGAAGGCCAAGCCATGACCTGCAGCCTGTGGGAAGGTCGGTGCTGTCCCTCACACAGAGCTCAGGGCTCTTCCTGGGGACCATGGAAGGTGGGCATCCAATGCCCAGTGAAGGACAGCAATGGCACAGCAACTTCCAGCTTCCCCATGGGGCTGCAAGGAGGCAACGATGTCCCCGTGCCATGGGACAATGTGTCTTCTCACAGACTTCAGTGAGAGAAACAGCTGCCTTTGCCAAGGGGAGAAAGAGCTGGTTTATGTTCCTGCCTTCAAGCCCTGCCAGTGTCCTCTGCCATCTCTATTTCAAGCTGTCCTACATGGTTGGAGCCCTGCCCCTGTTGCCCTGCAGGCTGTAGGCACCATCTCGCTGCCCTGCCTTGCTCTCACCCCAACATTGCCATACCTTCGCTGAGGTACCTCCACTCTCACCGGCTGTTCCTTGAAACACAAACCATGGGCTGATCCAGGCTCCCTCTGGCTGAGCTCTGGCACCGCAGCAGGACCCTTGGTGACAGATCTTTCTGCTGAGGTCCAGTCTCTGCTTTCCAAGTTGAAACTTGGTGACATTTCTTCCTCTCTCCTGCTGTTTTCCACTGCCCAGGAAAGGTTTACCATCTCAGAAAATACCCTTCCAGCAGGGAACGCAGCCAGGAAGCCTTTTCTTATGCTCTGCTCTCTCGCCAGAGAGAAGGAATACTCACATGGTCTCCCAAACCACGTAACTGCTGCTGGCCTTTCAGCTTCTCCCTGGGACGTGAACAAGCCCTGTGCCTGCTGCTGTCCCATCATGTCCCCAGATGCAATGGACATGACAACCCCTACCCCAGCCCTTCTCCTGGATGGGGCCTATGGGGTCCCTTGGCAGAGGGACTGTCCCAGCCACGTTCCTGATGCTGGCCTGTCACCTCCAGAGGCAGAACTGACCTCACAGGCCCCTCACAGCCAGGCACGTCCTCCTGCATGAGGAGCTCCTGAGACCGATTTTCCCTCCCAATACCACACACCCCCATCACCCTCATCCTGGCCCAGGTCCTGACCTCAGAAAAGCATGCTTGTTTCATCAGATTTGTCAAATATCTTTCCCACAAGCCATTTCCAACAAGCTCATCTTCAGCTGAGCCCCTCTATTTGTTTTGACACGTTTTATATATGCCTTTATAGCTCTATGGTGTTTTTCTCAGGTTGGACTGACCTCTGGAGGTCATCGAGTCCACCCCTCCAGCTGAGGCAGGGTCAGCTAAACCAACTTTCTCAGCAACTTGTCTAGGTAGGCTTGCGATATCATAGAAGCACAGAAACAGAGAATCATTTAGCTTGGAAAAGACCTTCAAGATCATCAAATCCAAATGTAAACTCAGGACGGCCAATTCCATCACTAAATCATGCCATGAAGAACTGCATCTACCTCTTTTTGAAACACCTCCAGGGCTGATGATTCCACCAGCTTCCTGGTTCCAATGCTTGAGCACCTTTGTAGTGAAGTTGTTTTTCCTCATATCCAATCTGAACCTCTCCTGGTGTAACTTGAGGCTGTTGCCTCTTGTCCTGTCACTTGTTATCTGGGAGAACAGTCCTACCCACCCGATCTACACTCTCCTTTCAGGTACTTCTAGAGAGCAGTAAGGTCCCCCCTGAGCCTCCTACTACCCACACTAAACAACTCAAGTCCCCTCAGCCACTCTTCATCCAAGCAGGGATCCAGACCCTTCACCACCGTTGTTGCCCTTCTCTGGACGCGCTCCCGGACCTCAACATTTCTCTTGAAGTGAGGGGCCCAAAATGGAAACACAGTGTTCAAGGTGTGGCGTCAGCAGTGCCGAGTACAGGGGGTCGATAACTGCCCTGGTCCTGCTGGCCACACTGTTTCTGGTACCAGACAGGATGATATTGGCCTTCTTGGCCACCCGGGCACACTGATGGCTCGTGCTCAACCATCTGTCACCCTGCACCCTCAGGGTACCTCCCCACCAGGCAGCCTTCCAGCCACTCTGCCCCAAGCCTGTAGCCTTGTGTGGGGTTGTGACCCAAGTGCAGAACTGGCACTTCTCCTGGTTGAACTTCATACAATTGGACTCACTTGAAAGGTCCAACCCGTGCAGATCCCTCTGCAGAGCCTTCCTGCCCTCAAGGACATCAGCACTTCCACCCCACTTGATGTTGTATGCAAACTCACTGAGGGTGAACTCAGTCCCCTTGTCTGGGTCATTGATGAAGTTCTGAAACAGGACTGGCCCCAGCACTGAGCCCTGAGGAACACCACTCCTTATGGGCCATCGTCACCTGGATGTCACTCCATTTCCTACCCCTCTTGGGGCTTGGCTGTCCAGCCAGCTCTAACCCAGTGCGGAGAACACCCACCGAAGCCATGAGCAGCCAGTTTCTCCAGGAGAATGCAGTGGGAGGTGGAGCCAAAAGGCTTTCCTAAGGTCCAGGTAGACAGCATCCACAGCCTTTCCCTCATCCACTAGGCAGGTCACCTTGTCCCAGGAGGAGATCAGATTCATCAGACAGGACCTGCCTTTCATAAACCCATGCTGGCTGGTCCTGACCTCCTGGTTTTCCTGCGCCTCCTGTGTGATGGTGCTCAGGATGATCAGCTCCACAACCTTCCCTGGCACTAAGATCAGGTTGACAGGCCTGTAGTTATCCCGATCCTCCCTCCTACCCTTCTTGTAGGTGGGCACCACTTGACTAACATTCAGCCTTCTTGGGCCTCCCCAGTTAGCCAGCACTGTTGAAAGTCACCCCTGTGGTGAGGCAATAGAGAAACGCACCAATGATTTTCAAAGTGTTCCTGCATCACGGGATGTCCATTGTCAAGGACACAATCAAAAGCACCTTGTCCTTTCTGGATATAAGGTTCACCGGAACCACATGTCCTCTGGGGCTGCAGAGGCATCGCTGGCAGCAATGCCTTCTCCTGCAGCACTGCACAGTCCAGCCCTGCATGTCTCTGGTCCCAGGGACAGCATGGATTGCTCTCCTTAGGGACATCTCATTTCACCTTCACAGTGACCTCTGCCCACCACCCCAGCATGCGCTGCAGCAAAACATTTTGCTGGCGTGTGACCTTGGACACTTGGTAGCCACTATTATTTTTGTTGTTACATGTCTGAGCTTGGCCCTGGTGACACAGGTGTGGTTCAGGGTGCGACGAGCGAGGGGAAGCAAGCGGCCGACTCAGTGTGAGTGATAAAGCAAGCTTCAATTTATTACGGCGCGATTATGTCTTATATACAGTTCCAGTTAATTTTATGCCTACAAATCATCTGCTAATTGGCTAAGCTCTAAAGGATTACATTTTTATACGTCCTCCTATTTGCGGTTACAGCGGATAGCTACAGCGGGTTCGGGTTACACCTTGTTCTTCATGCTTACTCCCTTAAAGTTGTTTTTCTGTTTTTGTACAAGGTCAGCACAATCTTATCTCTCTTCTCTCTTTCGCAATCCTGGTAACTTTCCACTGCAGCTGAGCTTCTTAGTGTTTTTTTTTCTCTCTGCGGCCTAGTTTGGTTCACTCAGACCTGAGCCAGACTTATGTCAAAAAGTCGTATCACACAGTCCTTCCATAGTACCGTGGCCGTTCTCTTTCATCCATTCTGCAACAATTCCCCCTTTTTCTTTTTGGACAAGGAAAACTGGTCCAGTTACACGTTCAAACAATTTTCGAATACAGGAGAGAGCACAACTTAAACATATAAATCCGATGACAACAATTATCACTATAAGTAATACACTTTGTAAAAGTCCCTTTAACCAGCCTCCTATTCCAAACCAATTTGCTAAACTTTCTAGGCCAAAGAATCCAACATCTTGTTGAATCTTTTGAGAATGTTCCATCAACTGTTTAATTTCTTTGTGTATGGAGCTGGAATTGTCTTCAAGGTCCATACAACACATGCCTTCAAAATCTTCACAGCCATGTCCATGTGCTAATAATAGAAAGTCAATGGCCATGCGATTTTGTAAAACAGCATGTTGAACAGTGGTTGGGCTATCAGCTAGGTCTGATAGTACCCGGCTGGTGAGGTTGGCTTGTTTAACTATCCAACAAGACAGTGTTTCTAAGTTTTTATGGGCTCGAGCAGCAGCAGCACCTGGGATAAAAAACGAAGTAAAAAATACTTCCCATTTATTCCAAAGTTGTACACTATCGTCACAGGTGTTTTGAAGAGTTTGTATAACATCTCTTTTCCATCTTGTTGGATTTGATTTGTTAGGATGATGATGTGGTAAAGCTAAACTTAAGCGACCAATGGTACATGGACCCCCTACAGGCATTGAGGGTATTCCATTCCATGCTCTATTACCACAAATAAAAAATAGACCAGGGGGTAACTTTCTAGGATATAATACTCCAGGGGCAGGATTTGACAGGTTTCGACTGGTATGGTTACACCAACCACTCCAAACAGACTGATTTCCAATTGGGTATACACGAGTGCTAACAGTTGCATTACAAGGTGTGGCAGAACTTTCACCAGCACAAGGATACTTAGAAGAATTTAGATATACACAATAAGAGGCATTCAATGAGTCAACTAGTTCAATTTCTTGAGGATTAGGACCAATAGAAAGTTTGTCATCCCAATTATCAAATTTATCAAAAACTCACTCATATTTGAACCTCGAGCTAATTGGGTAATCTTTGTCTGGCTAAGAGACTGGTTAAGGGTGATCCAATCTGAGTCATTTAATGGCACACCTACTAAACAAGTTAAAAAGGGTACACTAGGAGTTGACACGCTTGCACAAAATCTGGTTGTGTTGACAGCTCTGCTTAAGGTTACCCATACATTTTCCCGCACATCAAACAGTGATTTAGATACAAAAACTACACCTATAACAATAAGATTAATTAACACAACAGCTGTTAACATCATGATTAGAATATAGATAAATTTATACTAAAAGATTAATCACAACTGTCACTGGTTGTTGGAACATTGGTCACCGCTGCTTTGGTCCACTTTGCTGGGATCCACTGTGGTCCTGTGGAAGTAAGTACACACATATAACCTCTTCCAGCATATTTCACCTCTGCTGGTCCTTTCCACAAACCAGTTGAAGGATCCCTATTCATAACAAACATTGGAACATCATCTTTACATAGCTTAAACATACGAGTGCAATGCTAACAATTATTACTATAAGCAAAACACTTTACAACAGCCCTTTTAAACTACCAGAAGACCGCCCTAATAATAGAGCACCATAACTTTGTCCATTAATTATCAGAGGTCCTCGGACACGAGTTGCAATTTTTTGTGTTCGGTTGTCAATTAATGTTGCATCTACTGCTGTTGCCAGGTCCAGGCCGAGGCTCCCTCGGGTGGCGGGTTGTAACACGGTGTCTGTCGATAAGAGTTGGTCATGTCTCCTGGAGGGGGTGTCGTGAAGGTGACAGGAGTCGCGATTGGGGTCGACGCGCTGCGGCTCCTCGCGCTCGGTTTCTCGTTTCCCGTCTGCCGACAGACGTTGGTCCTGTGAGTTCCTTGCTGACAATTTCGGCACCACACTTGATGTTGTCGACATCGGTCACGGGTATGTCCTGGCTTCCCGCATCGATAGCAGAGGAAGTCTCGGCGCGTGGTGGTCACTGGCTTCGGGGGCGCGGTAGCCCCAGGGGGGGCGCAGAGGCGCAAGCACTGCAAATGCCTGACTTTGGGCTTGCACTAAATCTCTCCCTACTGCTTGGATTGCTTCCACTAGCAAGGCTTGCTGACCTACTGGCACCCGACTCATTCGCTCTAGCATTGTTTCTACAGAAGAATCTAAGGGCAGGGTTACTAAAATGCCTTTGGAGTAACTGTTACTATTCTCCAGAATACACTGGCACAATAACTGCCCTTTCATAAAGTTAGGTGTATCTGGTGGGCTCACTGTGGAGGCCTGACTCATTCACTGTACTACGTAACTGACTTAATATTTTCCAATCAAAGCCTCCCAGGTTCCCTGTCTTTGGTTAGCGGCATTCATCTGATACGTTACAGGGAAAGCTTGTAGGGGGTTGACTTGATCAGCAATATAAAATATTCCCTGACCAGCCGCTTCTTGTGCTATTTTTTGCCAATTAATGTGCGTAGAACGCACCAGTTTCTTTACTGTATTTTTTTTCTCTTTTTTTTTTCTTTTTTTTTTTTTTTTTTCTCTTTTTAGAATTTTGTATTGACTGCGCACTGCTATTTTCTTCCTCAGCAGCACTTTCGTCAAATGTGTCCCCGCCCTCTGGCCCCCCCGAGGCTACCGTGCCGGAGGGGGGGTGGGGGGGACGGACGACACACGAAGGGTTTATAGGTGGTACAGAGAGCACTGTTTGTGATAAAGAGGGTATTGGAATGTGATTTTCACATAGCATAATTTTTCCTGCATTAGGATCTGCGCTTGCAAGTCGGCTTGTTACTGCCGCAGCAAGGCGCTCTGCTTGATATCTTTTTACACAATTAGTTACTTCATGCCATGATTTCATCAAATCTTAGCAACTTTATCATCATCAATTACTAAATCCCATAAACAATCTCCATAAGTACGCCATTCATCTACTTCAAACATATGCTCAGGATCTATAAAATATCCTTTCGCTTTACCCATAGTAATTAACCTGGCCAGATCTTTTAAAGGGCCTACTCCCCGCTTTTCTAAAAAGCATCATAAAAGTGCTACCTCTTTTTCCATAGCGCGCTTAAAACAGTCCTTTTCCTTGATTAAGATGCAGCCTTTTCTCTGGGTAGACACTCACGGACGGCGAACCTTTCCTTGATTAACGTCGGTTCAAGCACGGATCGAGGTACGATGCCTGCATCAGTCGATCTTCGCTCCCTGGTCGCTGCTACCAGTGCTTCTCCGTCCTCGCTGTCCGGTGGAGAACAAGGATTGGGGGTCCCTGTTCGGGCGCCACTTGCGACGAGCGAGGGGAAGCAAGCGGCCGACTCAGTGTGAGTGATAAAGCAAGCTTCAATTTATTACGGCGCGATTATGTCTTATATACAGTTCCAGTTAATTTTATGCCTACAAATCATCTGCTAATTGGCTAAGCTCTAAAGGATTACATTTTTATACGTCCTCCTATTTGCGGTTACAGCGGATAGCTACAGCGGGTTCGGGTTACACCTTGTTCTTCATGCTTACTCCCTTAAAGTTGTTTTTCTGTTTTTGTACAAGGTCAGCACAATCTTATCTCTCTTCTCTCTTTCGCAATCCTGGTAACTTTCCACTGCAGCTGAGCTTCTTAGTGTTTTTTTTTTCTCTCTGCGGCCTAGTTTGGTTCACTCAGACCTGAGCCAGACTTATGTCAAAAAGTCGTATCACACAGTCCTTCCATAGTACCGTGGCCGTTCTCTTTCATCCATTCTGCAACATTCAGGGTAACTGCTCTGAAATAACCTAAATCAGGGAGGGGAAGGGGAAAAGTCTTATTTAAGCAGCGTGAGGAAGCCTTAGGATCAATAACCTCACATCTTCTTGGGGAATTTAGAGATCCTGTGGGTTTACATGGCAAGGGTTTGGGAGTGGTTTGGAGGTGTTTGCAGGGCTGGCAGAGGTGAGAAGAGATCAAGAGCTGACTCCATGGCCATAACAGCCACTTTCATTTGACTCCAAAATGGACCAGCCCCTGCCCAAACCTGAGCCAATAAGCAATTCTAGTGGCACCTCTGTGATACCCTATGGCAGAAAGGACAAAACACAAATGGAGAGGGGTGAGAATTATGTGAGAGAACAACCCTAAAGACATCAAGGTGAGTGAGGAAGGAGGGGAGCAGCGAGACAGAGGCTTGGTGGGATCCTGCAAGCCAGTGGTCAAGTAACCACCCGCTGACAGTGACAGGGCAGCACAGTGACAATGCCCCTTTAGGTGTCTGCAGGTACGTTGCATCGGCATTCTAGCACAGCTGCCAGATGAGCCAACAGCTGTGATGCTCACCTGGATCTGAGTCCCTGCATCATTCGTGTCCACCTTGGTTCTAGGAGCAAAGAAACGGTGGAGTCTCATCTCCCAGGGGGAGTGAGGCAGGAGAGCAGCAGAGTGCAGGCCCCAGGTCACACACTGGCAGGCTGTGGCCTGTGCAGAAGGAGGGAACGCTCCTTTGGGTTCCCTGGAATTGCCTCACAAGTATAAACTCCATTTTCAATGTTGGAACCGTTGGAGGCTGCTGTCCTTGCCGAGCAGGTGATCTGAGCTCTGCCACCTGCCCTGGCACTTGGTTCCCTCAGTGTCACAGCTCTGTCTGCAACAGGACGGGCTCCAGCTGCCTCTGCGTGGGCCCCTGGCTGAGGGCACTGCTGCACATCTGGGCTGAAGCCCCCCAGCTGTGGCACCAGCCCAGCTCTGCCTGGCCATAAGGCAACTGGTACCAAGTGTCCCCGAGCCCGTGGGTGCAAAGGCTTTGCTTCAGAGCAGAGACATGGCCTGGGCAAGGGAGAGCTGAGTCTTGAGCCCTCGGACTGTGCAATGAAGTGCTGAAATGGGCTCTGCAGGGCTTACTGAAGCACTGAGGACATCCTCCCTGCCCTGCCTGCAGAACCACCAGACACACACGTACACACACGCTCCTTTAGGAGTACTTCGATCCTTTGCTGCAGTCTTCCTGGTGTCCTCTCTAGTAATGGGTTAACAACAGTTGGTATTCATGCACAAAGCTTTTTCTCCTAAGAGAATTGCCACTGCTGGAAATAAGTGTGTCCCCCCAGGGGAGGCAAGGCCCATGAGGGATTGCCTCATCCTGCTGCCCAGCAGGTTCCCCTGCAGCCCCAGGGACACCTGGAGGGAGCCCAGAGGGGCAGAGCAAGGGCTGCCTTGGGCTGCTCCCTGCTGCCGAGCTGGGCCGGGCTCCTGCCATGGAGGGAGCTCCTGGCAAGCGGGCAGCGCTGCAGAGAGACAGCTCTGCCCACCAGCAGCTCCTCTGCAAAGTGCAGCAGGGCTGAGGCACTGCCTGCAGGCACCCAGGGCAGAGGAGGGAGGCAGGGAGAGCTCAAAGGCAGACCTTGGTGGGAGGCTGCTGAGAGCTCCCTGCTGGAGAAATCTGCAGAGCCCTTGAGCCGGTAAGTGTGTGGCTGCAGGGCAATGCCTCTGCAGTTGCTAGCCGGGTCTGCAGCAGCTGGGGCCCCCCCAGCCTGTGGGACCGTGTGGGAGCCTTTTGCTGTGGAGGAGGCCAGTGTGCTGCAGAGCAGGGCTTCCCTGCTGCAGCGTGGGAGGGCCAGGGCATGTGGGCTGCCTTGTGCCAGGGCCGGCTGCAGGGCTGTGAAGGTGGCTGTGCAGGCAGGGGTGCCCAGGGCTGTCCTTGCCAGCAGGGTCCCTGCAGCCGCGGGGGCTGTGTGCTGGGGCAGGGGCTCTGCCGCCTGCCAGGGGCAGCTCTCAGCCTGCCAGGGGGCTCCCCACAGCTCTGGGGGCGTATGGACTGAGCCCCGAGAGGGAAGGATCTCTCTGCTGTTGAGAGTGTGCTGCATGGCTGAGCGCTGCTTACAAGGATAGGTTACCCTCAGAATATGTCTGGATGAGACTTTTCGTATCGAAGGTCAGAGCAGGGATTGCTGTGATAAATCCAGGGCTCTCCTCAATCTGTGTTTTCAGCTTTCTGTTGTTGGGGGCAGGAGAGGGAAGGCAGAAATGTTAATGGAGATCTCGAGTTTGAAGATGTCCCTGAGACTGCCAGCTGTAACTGAGTGATGAGGAGGTCTGCCAGGAGCCTCCTGAAGTGCCCTCAGCCACTCCTCCGCCTATGAACAGCAGCAGCAGCACCTTTGCTGGGGCCATCAGGGTCGTTCTGAGCTGCCCTTTCCCCCTGCGGACAGGACCCTGCGCCCAGCCAGTGCCCTGCAGAGAGGCAGGTTTGTGCGGGGCCAGTGCACAGAGGCAGATGTGTGGTCTGTGATCACTGACAGGGAAAGACCTGGCACAGGGAGATACCTCCCACAAGGAAAATCTCCTGACATCCAGGATATTGCATGGACTGATAGGAAACTTCAGACAGAATTGTTGTTGAAAGCAGAATCAGAAAGCTCTCTATGCCCATGTGCAGTGCAGACCCCTTCCTCTGAGGCACCCCCCTGGCTGCTCTCCCCCCAGCAAAGCCTCTGCCCTCAGGGCTGGGGGTCCCGAGGTGTGAGCCACCCCCTCTGCAGCCAGAGCTCCAGCAGAGCCGCGGTGCAGCTCTGCAGCCACGTGCCCCGGCCCCTCTGCAGAGCACAGGGGCTGAGAGCAGCTGCCCGGCAATGTTGGTGTGGGGGAGGTGGCGAGCAGAGCTGGGCAAGGGCAGCGCTGCCCTCAGTGCCCGGCACGCTCGCCCTGGACACTCTTACCTAGACCATCAGTGCAATTTTACTCCTTTCTCTGCCTTTTTGTGTTAGTTTTATTCTCTTGCTCTTGCTGTCAGGCTCTCTGGGGATGGGTGTTTCAGCTGCAGAGTCACACTCTGACCTTGTGGGTCCTCTCCTGCAGGTGTGTCCATGGGAACAAGTGTCCCAGCTTTCCTCTCACCTGTGGGGCTGTGGGCAATGCCCTATGTGGGGCTGGGCAATGGGCTGGCTCTCCCTCAATCTGATGCTCTTTTTGGGGCACTTGGCTACCTCCTTGAAGTTCCCTTCCAAGCAGTGAGTTGCCCTTCAGAATGGAAACCTGTCCCCTCGCACCCATTAGTGATCTGGAAGCCCCATGTAGAAGCGTAGAGTTTCTGTGATGGAGAAAACACTGTTGGGGTGGGTGGAATGAGCGGTGTATCCTTTGCTGTGGGTGGGATGCTGAGTTCTGATGAACATCTACAACCTTTACTGGTCTGTGGTGGGTCAGTCTGTTCTCAGCAGTGCCTTGTGGTATTTCAGGGTAACATGAGAGTGTGGCCACCATTCATCTCAGGAAGGTGCAAGCCCACAGAAACTGGGAACCAGCAGGACAGACCACCTCCCCTCACTGGGCACTCACCCACAGGCAATCCTCTTGCCTCACAGACCTCACTCTGTTCCACCTGAGGGCAGCAAAAATGCTCTGCTTTTCCGACATCCGAGAATACTCAACAGGAGAGATGGGGGGGAGCTGTGAAAAAACGAAAACTCTCTTAAAATGCCTTCACCCTTCCCGTTCCTTAGCACTGGCGCTGCAGACGCTGACCAGCCCTTCTGCTTTGGCACTGGTTTCACAGGACAAAGTTAAACACCAGGACTGGTCCCTGCCCCCACCCACTGCTGCAGAGTGGGACTGGCTGGTCAAGAGCCCGTGGGCAGATGCCCTGCTCTTCATCGCCCACACGGCCAGCACCAAGCAGGGCTGCAGCCACACAGCTGCAGGAAGGTCTCCGAGAAAAGAGAGGGATGTCTGTGTGTGACGGGGGGGTGGTCTGTGGGAAATGGCTTTGATTTTGCTTGCAGACGTCTCCCATAAATTATCACTGTCTTTTTCTCCTGTGACAGGACCGTATGCCCAGAGGCAGCAGATGTCCAACAGCAGCTCCATCACCCAGTTCCTCCTCCTGGCATTGGCAGACACGCGGGAGCTGCAGCTCTTGCACTTCTGGCTCTCCCTGGGCATCTACCTGGCTGCCGCCCTGGCCAACGGCCTCATCATCACCGCCGTAGTGTGTGACTACCACCTGCACACCCCCATGTACTTCTTCCTCCTCAACCTCTCCCTCCTCGACCTGGGCTCCATCTCCACCACTCTCCCCAAAGCCATGGCCAACTCCCTCTGGGACACCAGGGCCATCTCCTACTCAGGATGTGCTGCACAGCTCTTCTTGATTGTGTTGTTCCTTTCGGCAGAGTGTTCTCTCCTCACCGTCATGGCCTATGACCGGTACGTGGCCATCTGCCAGCCCCTGCACTACGGGACCCTGCTGGGCAGCAGAGCTTGTGTCCACATGGCAGCAGCTGCCTGGGCCAGTGGGTTTCTCTATGCTGCGCTGCACACGGCCAATACACTGTCACTGCCGCTCTGCCACGGCAATGCCCTGGGACAGGTCTTCTGTGAAATCCCACAGATCCTCAAGCTCTCCTGCTCACACACCTACCTCAGGGAAGTGGGACTTATTCTGGTTAGTATCTTAGTAGTGTTTGGCTGTTTCATTTTCATTGTTCTGTCCTACGTGCAGATCTTCAGGGCCGTTCTGAGGAACCCCTCTGAGCAGGGACGGCACAAAGCCTTTTCCACGTGCCTCCCTCACCTGGCCGTGGTCTCCCTCTTTCTCAGCACTGGCACATTTGCCTACCTGAAGCCCCCCTCCATCTCCTCCCCATCCCTGGACCTGGTGGTGTCAGTCCTGTACTCAGTGGTGCCTCCAGCACTGAACCCCTTCATCTACAGCATGAGGAACCAGGAGCTGAAGGACGCACTGAAGAAGCTGATGCAGTCAGGTGTCTCTCAGCAGCCCTGAACTGCCTGAATCTCCTCACAAGGCATTTCCTGGTCATCTCTGGAACATCCTGTGCATTTATCGCTTTTAATGTCACAATTGTGTTTCTCCTAGAATGTTTGCATGCACTCCACTTCTTCAAAAGAACGAACCCAGCCTGCCTGACCCAGAAGCTTTTGTACTTTTGCATCCAGGATGGTGCAACTGGACTCCTGTGTCACATCTCTGTAATTTAAGGGGCTTGTGTAGTGGAGATATCTATCAGCTTCCCAGGAGAGTAAAGCACCAGTGTAGACCTCAGCTGTGTGAGTGTGCAAAGTTGGGGCAAATAACAGGGTGGGGGCACACGGCAGGGCGTCCTGGTGAAAATCCCGTGGTCATGGTGAAGGAAGCATGGCACTAATCGGGTGGGACACAGGGCTCTGCTCAGTGCCATGTTCCCTGGATATCCATCCAGGGGAAGATGCCCCAGGTGCCCCAAGATGTCCTAAGCACCAGTCATTTCCTTTGCTTGTTGTACACCCCAGTCCCTACGAGGAACATTTGCTGCATGGTCAGCTCTGTCATCCTTAGTGGCTCAGTGATACCCAACTCCATTGCAACTCTAAATGTAAATGGAGCCACTTTCCTACTGTCCCTTGTTACACACAAGTCCTATAGCTCTTGCCACAGTTGGCCACTCAGCCAAGGCTGTGGTCAGACACTTCCAGCCAGATCATGTCCTCATGGCTTTGCTTTGACAAATAGTGAAGTAAACCACTGACTGAGATCCCACCAACTGACCTGGGTCCAGTCTTTCACTCTAAATGTTATCTCAAATAAACCCCAGTTTCTCAGCCTCTTCTTGTTCATAACATGATCCCGGTAACAACCATCCTTCTGGACTCTGCAGGACTTGCTCCATTCTGTCAGGGTCTTTCTTGTGTGGGGGAGCCCCACTGTGGGCTCAGCAGTCCTGATGTGGTCCTGTGGTGGGGTTAACCACAGCACCCAGCCAGCCCCGCAGCTGCTCATCCGCTCCCCTGACTCAACAGGAAAAAAGAAGAAATTATACCAGCAATGCTCATGGGTCATGGCCAAAATGTGTCATTTTAAAATTCAATTTAATTTATTGCTAATTCAAAAATACATGGATTGTGAGAAACCAGGACTGAAACATAAAGACCATTCCCCTGACAGTTTCTCCAAGGCCCAAATTACTCCATTGTTCCCAATTCATCTACACACCAACACCCTGAAAGGTGCAAGGGTGCTGCGATGGAGAGACGGGACGCTGCTTGATGCAAGCAAATGCCGATTTATTGTACAGAAGCACGAGTTTATGTATGTTATCAGAGGCTGCATGCTTTAAACAGATTGGTTCGTTAAGCTAAGCATTACGTACTAGGCAATCCCTGTTTGGTTAGCTACAAACAAAGGACACTTTCAGTAAGGTTTTATAGTCATCAATTAACAGCAAAGTGTTACTTCTCCTTGGCTCCATCTTTTCCTCATCTCCTCACCTTTTCTCAGCCTGACTCATCCTGTTGGTTGTTATCTATTCACCCTGCTTATCCTCTCAGGGTTTGTGGCCTACAAGCTCAAGCACGTTCCTTTCAGCTAACTGATGGTTACTTATGGTCCTGATTTCCAGGCCCCCTCCTACATCTCCCCCTTCTTGTTTTTGAGCAATCCAAATCCCATTTGTTTTAAACATGCATTCGATCAAGTTACTCATCACTCCTTGTAAGCATTGAAAGAAACAAGGAACACATAATACTAAAACCAACAATACTGTCAATACCATCAATGCTCCTTTGATTATGGTTTGTAACCAGCCCCCTAACCCAAGGCTTGAAAGCCAGTCAGAAAAAGGATCATGTCCTTCAGTAACATGCTTCGTATTCTTGTGCAGTGCTGCTAATTTCTGAGCTATGCTTTTTGAGTGATCAGACAAATTCATACAACACATTCCTTAACGATGTTCACCACAGGCTACTCTCTAATCTTCATGCTGTTTCCTTATCTTCTAGAGGTGACATCACATTCCTCCTTTGTTCTGTCTCATCCTAGTTTCTTCTCATACTCTCTCAAAGTTATTTAACTCTTTGCTGCAGGATCAAAGCTGCACATCATCAAAGCAAGGCCAAAGCTGCACTTTATCAATGTCAAAACAACCCACTGTCTCTGTTCTGTACAATTCTACAATTTCCCCTTTTTGTTTTTGAACAGCTAGTACCAGGTTTGCCGTGTTTTGCGGGGCCCTTGCAAACATGAAGGCAACCAAGGCAATAGCAAACAATACTGCACATTGAGCGAATGGATGACAAAAAGGCTGACATTTTCTCAGGTTTTGATAACATGTTGCTGCGGTGGGGCGCCTAAAATCCATTCAGCACATACCTTCAAAATCCTCACAGCCATGTCCTTGAGCCAACAACAAAAAGCCAATAGTAGCTCTGTTTTGTATGTCATAGTGGCAAATTTGACTCAGATTCTTAACTGCCTAACAAACAAGGTATTTAACTCTTTAATGCTTTCTCTGCTGTTACTTCGGGTAAGAGAAGAACTGCTGCAATACGTTCCCATCAGTTCCATAAATCAACTACATCATTACCTGCTTCATCCAAAGTTACATTGCGTTTGAGCGCATTATGCTTATCAACATGTTCACGTGTTCAAACCTTCAAACAAATGGCAGAGGAAAATTTGTTGGTAGGATTGACTAAAGAATTTGCCAATTCACAAAATGTCACGCAGATCACTGCTTGTTTGCCAATACTGAGGGCAGTAGGTGAATCTATTCCATGGGGAATTTTAACCATGAATCTGACCAATCTGGAATATAAAAATGAAACCACCTATTGTGAACAAAGGCCAGTAACTCAATGGTATGAACAAGTAAAGGTTATTAGAAAGCAGTGGAAGTCGCCAGGTAAAGAAACAGATTGTAAAAAACTACTGAATTATGATTTTATCACAGGATCCCGACCTAGTGCCATAACTCGAGTTCTTCTTCCTGGGGGTCCAAATCCCCAGTTAGGATGGTGTTCCTATGATGAACAATTTAAAACCAATATGAGCAGAAGTGTCATGGAATGGAAGTGTAACGAAACTGGCCAAGGTACCCAATTAGTAGCACAACGGGACTCTATATGGTCTATGTCCATATTTTCCCATTTTCAGTATATAGCAAGAACTTCTTGGTGTTTTACCTGGGATGGAAAAGTTTTTTTTAGTATTACCCTGGGTCAATGATAGGTCAACTTCATCGGGAGAGAAGGAAAATAAAATAGTGCCATGGTGGAAATGTGAAAAAAGTATATGATTGCAGTAATGCAGACTTAGTAATCCAAAGAATTCCTCCGTAGGCCACTGTTTTAAAATATGGTTGTTTTTGTCGAGGTCTTAAGAATACTCTCAATTTAACCAGCACTTTTACAGTTAGGAAAGGAACTTTGTTTAGTTGTAGTAAAACTACTATTTGAAGTCCAGGACATTTAGTTTGGGCATTAAGTGATGGAACCTGGACAACACATTTACCATTAGATGGTAAGGTGAAACAAATTACTTTAAGCATGCCAACATTGTGTCCAATTTGGAAGAAATCACCATTTAAAGGATCTTTAGAGAATTTAGAATTGAAACGAATAAAGAGATCTGGGATAAATGATGATATTTGGAATGAACCATCTACAGGAGTGAAAATTGGCTGGGCACTGGAATCACTTTTAAATCCTATAGCTTCATATAGAAACAGAGTATGGCTCTATCAGTTAACTGGTCAAGTGGAAAAATTAGCAAGTGTTACCAAAAAGGGGTTTAAGGAATTGAATATACAATTACAGGCAACTTCCAGAATGACTTTACAAATAGAATGGCACTAGATACGCTCCTACTTAAAGAACATGGAGTGTGTGGGTATCTCAAGGATAAATTGGACCACTGTTGTATCCACATTCCAAATGTCACTCAGAATGTGGAACATGATCTAGACCTATTAGGAAAAACTGAAAAAGAAACTGAAACAATTCAAAAGGATATGTCAGAAGATTGGCTTGGGAAAATTTTTAACAAACTGGGATGGAATTTGAGCTCTTGGATACAATCTATAATTAAGACTTTGTTTCTGTTACTAGTTGTCTTTTTGATGAGCATGCTAGTATATGCATGTTTGAAGAAACAGTTTACCAATAGAATTGCAGTCAATCGTAAGATTATGAGAGAAGTGCCAACTATTTCACCAAGACATGATCCATCACCAAAATATGTTGAAACAAGAGATATATGAATAATGTGAAAGTATTGAAATAATGATTTTCAACACATTCAATGGGGGGAAATGTTATCGATTTGTTAATAAGTTAAGATTGATTGATTATATTAGATTGATTAATTGATTTTATAAAATCATTTAATAGAATTAAAATATAGAAGAATAAGAAAAATTTTTAAATGAAACTTATAGCTGCACGGTAAAAGCTGCTATGAGATCTTTTGTACGTCTTGTACCAAGGCTAGAAGAAGGGCCTGGAACCATTGTTAAAACTTAGGTAATAACTTTAGGGTTTGAAAGGTTTCTTTGTATTTGACCAGTCTTCTGTATGTAGAGGTGTATTGAAATGTCAGAATATGAGATGAATGGAAACCGGGGAGAGTCGACTGGAACAGCTTGTAGGTGCCTGCCAAGAAACCGTGAACTTTAGTAAAAGGTAATTCCGGCAGGGGGAGATCGTGACCACCGACTCATATACCACCTACCCAAATTGTACCCTAGACCCATTTCTAGACCTTTCTAAGCTCTACTGCACAGAATCAGATATAGGAGGAGAATATGTAAATGATTTACGGGAAATGTTATGATTATGCATGAATAATTAATGGATATGTATGAATAAGTTCTATATATGGAGTCTGATTTTGAGACCTGGCGTGCGTTGATCGTGAGAGGACTCGCTCACGCAACCCGGCCGTTAATAATGAAGTGTCTGCTTATCTACATCACATTGGTGTCGATAAGTTCTTCATTCTGAGATTTCGGTAACAGTTTGACACTACTAACGCTTTTTGCTTAGCCCATACCCTGGAGTCCTGCTGTGCCTCTGGAGCTACAAAGCCACGCTTAGGCACGTGGACGGTAACATCACCGGTTCTCCATCCCTGCCGACCCTGTACGTTGTCATTTCATCCTAAGAGCCTGCATAGGCGCTGCCACCAGAAGGACCTGCTGCTGCCCCGGTCCCTTGCTGCTGCTTTGCTGTAGCCCCCGTACTGGTTCCCCGGGAAGGAAAGCTGCTGTGGAGAGCTGTGCTCGCAGACCCTGGTGGCCTGAGGCAAACACCACCCTGGAGAAGGGAGTTTTTGTCTGTTAGCTGTTTTGTGAATGCGATGTGCAGTTGATTCAGCATTTTTCACCAAAACGGCAGGTTCTGCTGGGGCTGTAGGTCCAGCTGCGGGTGTCGGTGGGAGCGCTTGTCTGAGCATCCTTGGGAGGCAGGGCACCCAGCCCTGGTCAGTGGTTTCCAAGCCCAAGAGCACTCTTGCAGTGGTGCTGCAGCACATCTATAAACACATTTCTAGCAGTTCCTCCCGCTGTGGCCTCTCCGTGTGGTACAAAAATCTAGTCATGCGCTTGCTGGCTACGTGCTCTCTTAGAAGGCTGACAGCTTCTCCGCACACAACAGCCGAGGCTTCCAGCCTCTCCGGCCTTCCCATGCCCTGTGAAACGTGAGGAAGGCAAAGACCGATGACATCTGGTGGGGTCAGGAGGAAGTCAGGATGCGCTACATTCAGAGCCCAACGCGTTACCCAGAGGAATTCCCACAGCAGAACACGAGGCGGGTAGACAGGCAGACAACACGCACGGCGGTAACACCCAGTCAGACTTGCAGGACTTCCAGTCACTTCATCCTGCAACTTTGTTTTGAATTTAGTTAAAAGGTAATCAGATTCTTAACGCTCGTTCTGCTTTTATAACTGCTGGAGAAAGATTAAGACGTGGCGTTGGCATCACAGTCAGAATTCAAGTATGAAGTTCACGGCAAAGCTGTGCCTCGTCAAGTGACTTCCCAAGCAGGCTCTGGAGCCTCTCAACGAGACGGTCAAGTCTGGAGTCCCAAGGGAACCCTGTGCCAGCTCCGCCAGTGCGACTGAGCTCTCTGACAAGTACGCCGCCGTACAGGAACGTAAGCGGGTTTGTACCTCAGGCTCATGTACGATCTACAAAAATGATACTGCCCGACCGGACGCGCTGGTTGAAGCGCCCAGCAGGCCTGGCTGCGTAACCACGAGGGACCAACAATTCCTCCCCAGCTGTTGCCCGAGCAGCAGCGCAGCACTCGGCCGCAGCGGGCACACGGAGCCTCGCGGGCCCTCGGCAAGTGCGAAAGTTATCCCTCCGCAGCCAGCAGTCCGGCTCGCGAGCGCAAGGCACGTGTTCAGAAGTAACATCTAGGCTGACCTTCAGTTGAGCTCCCCTTGATCTGTCAACGTACGATTCCGGACGAACCTGGGTACAAAGGAAAAACAAAAGAGCCCCGTTTCACCGGGAAGCAAATCCAAAGGCCTCTTCCCCTCGGCTGCTCCGGCCCAGGGGCTGACTGTCACGACACGGGATCAGCCAGACATCTGAGCTGCTGCCTCCCGAGCAATGACCCCGCCTCCCGGGGCCGCGTGCGCAGCCGGAAGCCCCGCCCCGAGGCGCCACGCCCGTTCTGCGCATGCGCTGCCCCTGGTCGGCGTGGGGCGCGGGCCCTTCGTTTGGCTGGAGCGCTGCTGCCATCTAGCGGAAAAAATGGATACTGCAACCGATCTATCTAACTGCACAGTTTATTATAGGGATGGCATCAAAAATAACAAATGCTGAGAAAGAAAAGCAGCTGAGCAGGTTTTTCTGAATTACGGTGACTGAACTGGCTGAAAGGAGGAAGCAAAAAGGCCATTTAGCAGACCCGCGGTATCACCAAGTACTCTTACAGAATGAGGCCTTCCCACTCGGCTAGCACTAGCTGGGATAAATACTGGTAACGACTGGTTGCTGTTTCTGTCCCCTAAAGTCTGCTCCGAGGACTAAGTGATACGTTCCTCCTCTGTGAGTATCATTAACGGTATCTGGCTTCGCTTTCCTTTGGTTGTTCCTGTGTTTTTTAAAAATCGTATTTGCGTGAGTGAAAAGGGAAAGACATGATGCTTACTTTTTAGATTAATTGCCGTGGCTGAAGTTGAAGAGTCCAGAAAAATGTCAGCTGGCTGAAGAAACGGGTCGACCTCAAAGCTGCGGCTGTCTCCAAACAAGAGAAATCCTGTTTCTCCCGGTGAGCCAGGATCATTGTTAAATAGCCATCACATTACCACATCGCCAACATATAACGCCTAATGTTATGTGTTTGTATATGTAACAAAATCATACGTGCATTTATTTCTCGTTTGGGAATGCTGCCTGTGGAGGGGTTCTCTGCGCTGTAGTTCAGAGACCTGTAACTTGGGCTGAATTTAGACCTGAATACGCCACCTAGAAATGAATCCAGTTTTGATGCAAAAGCAAAGGGGACAGATGTTCTGCTTCTTTTAGAAGTTGTTTCAGTGGCTGACTGCCTTCACTTAGATCTCAGTTTCACTGTTTTTTTAAAATGTGAACGGTTTTAGTGTTCAGCAATATGTTCTTTACATATGTCTTCTGCATAAATGTCAGTTCCTGTCAAAATCAATTTATAAAATACTACACCAACTAACTTAAGATGATCTCTTACCTTACAGGCAAACTTGAAGGACACCAATTTGAAACTCTTGCATTGTACAACCTGTTTTCCCAAGCTCAACTTTTACGCTCCTTCTCTGGGTTACATACCGTTTTCCAAGAACTTAAGATTCTGAGAACCGAACTAAGCATAATATTCCAGCATCTGTCTCATTAAAGACGTGAAATAACGTCTCAATTCCTGTTCGTTACTATACCATACATAGATTCAAGGATGAAGTGACTCCCTTGCGTTATGACATCTCACCAACCTCTCCACCGTTACACCTAAAGCCTCCTCAGCCATCGCTTACCACAGGGACAGTTCCCACATACGAGACAATGGGCCCCACTTCATCATCCTAATGGGGTTTTGGAGCACTGCAGTAACACGCGTTTTGTTTGAATGGGCTTTACCTGACTGCTCGACTCTCGCTAACGTTTATTAATGTCAAACATCTCGCAACCTGCAGGTTTGTAGCTGTTGCATTCGCTTCCATAGAATCAGGAGAACTGCCAACAGAACTCCTTGCTGGCACCTTCCCCGGTGGAGGTGTGCATGGGGTGTGTTTGGAACATTTTTTCACCGGCCGACTCCAAAAGTCAGCGGTTCCCCATCTCAGCCCAGAAAGCTGGTAGAACAACTTTTGTGGTGTCTTTCATCTGGCTACTGGGGCAGTGTAAGAACTACCAACAGAACTCCTTTCTGGCACCTTCTCTGGTCGAGCTGTGCATGGCATGTACCTGACCCTGACCCGTTGCCCGGGGTTCCCTTGGACGTGGGGTGATGTCACAGTGCCTGGTTCCGGGTGCTGGGTGTGGTGGGGGCAGGGGGTCTGGGGGGGGAGGCAATAGGAGGGGTCCCAGGCAGGAGTGGAGGCAGAAGCTGGGATCACTTTGCCTTTGCAGTCTTTGCAATCTGCTGTTGGATGGTGTGAACTTGTTGCTGAATTGATCATAAAAATCCAAAAAAGATATTTGGAGTTGGCTGGAGGTGTTCCACACGTGGTGGTAGCCCCTGGACCGCAATTCTTTGTGGCATGGGCGCCGTCAGGCTCTGCTGCCCTCCAAGCGGCTCTTGGCAATTTTCAAGGGCGAGTTCAGCACCACCATCCACCTCATCCACTTTGGACAATGGCTGTAGATCTAACTCTGCAGCCACGGCAGCTGAGTTGGAGACGACCAATCAAAGGCGATAACGGTATTTACAGATGGGTCTGGAAAAGTGGGAAAAGCCGCAGTGGCTTGGAAAAAACACGGGCAACGGCCTTCCCAAATTGTGCATCAGGAAGGATCATCGCAAGTCACGGCGTTGCGGGCTGCGGCCTTGGCATTTCTTTATTCCCCGGGTCCTGTTAATCTCGTTACTGATCCAGCCTGTGCAGCAGCCCTCCTTTCCCCGCTGGAGGTGGCTGTCCGTGGCCATATCAACCATCCCAAGCTTTTTTCAATTTTTACTTCGGGAAGAGGTTTGGAAACGCCGTTCTCCGTTCTCCGTCATGCATGTTACGGCCACGCTTCCCTACGCGGTTCTGCAGTCGATGGCAACGCTGGAGCTGACGCTCCAGTTCCTGTGGCTCTGTCGGTGCCTGTTCCCGAGGCCCACCTGCAGGTCGTGTTAGCCCACCGATTTTATCATCAGAATTGGCGATTCCTGTATCGACGGATTGGCCAAAAGTGTCTCTCTCAGGCGGCTGCACGCAGCATTGTTGCAGCCTGTCCAGCCTGGCCAAACCTTACCCCCGTGCCCAGTTTTGGAGTTAATGCCAGAGGCCTTCAAGCTTCCCAACGCTGGCGTTACAACAGATGTCACTCATTACAACGAGTCTGGCAGACAAAAGCATGTCCACGTCACCGCAGAGGCATGTTCTGCTGCGATGATTGCTACTGCCTGCCCAGGTGAGACCAGGCGTGATGTCACTGGGCACCGGCAACGTGCTGTGCCTGTGCTTGGCGTCCCCCTTGGAATCAGAGCGGACAGTGTACCTGCCTATAGCTCCCAGTCCGCCAGCCAGTTCCTTTCCCAGTGGGGGATCCCCAGCAATTTGGTGTCCCCCATTCCCCCCGGGCCAAGCCATCGTTCAACGCATCGAACGATACTCTTGAAAATCAGAAAGGGGGAATGAGGGGCGTGACCCAGAGGCACGTTCCGAGAAAGCACGCTGTGTTGTGAACTTTTTGAAAATCTCTGTCGTGGTGCCTCCCATTGAACGATATTTTGTGCCAACTGGTGACAAGCAGCAAAAGCACCAAGGTGTCTTAGTAGGCATGAAAGACCCTCGTACCGGGCATTGGTCGAGACCGCATGGATGTTAACCTGGGGGAGAGGTGATGCTTGTGTTTCTACAGAGGAAGGTCCGCGATGGGATACCTGCTCGCTGTGTGCGGCCTGAGCTTAGCGTGCCGGACCGTGGGAGCGCTGCTGCCGCCAGTCAACCCAACAACTGATGTGTGGGTCTCCTTAGCACAGCAACTGAGCACATCCTGGCTTGGTGTGCCCTTCCTGACTTACAAACATCGTTGCAAAAAAGTGAATGTATGTGGGGAATGAAGAATCTTGCTGAAAGCCTTGATGTCTGGGATAAGTGGTTACCTCTGTATAATGTTAAACCAAATGAAGTTGATATTGTTTGCACTTTGAGCGTCGATAGTTGTCTTTATGTAGATGCTAATGCAGTAGGAGGCTATGATGGGACCATGCCACCCACATAAATCAACACGTGAACATGTTGATAAGCATAATGCGCTCAAACGCAATGTAACTTTGGATGAAGCAGGTAATGATGTAGTTGATTTATGGAACTGATGGGAACGTATTGCAGCAGTTCTTCTCTTACCCAAAGTAACAGCAGAGAAAGCATTAAAGAGTTAAATACCTTGTTTGTTAGGTAGTTAAGAATCTGAGTCAAATTTGCCACTATGACATACAAAACAGAGCAAGGATTGGCTTTTTGTTGTTGGCTCAAGGACATGGCTCTGAGGATTTTGATGGTATGTGCTGAATGGATTTTAGGCGCCCCATTGCAGCAACATGTTATCAAAATCTGAGAAAATGTCAGCCTTTTTGTCATCCATTCACTCAATGTGCAGTATTGTTTGCTATTGCCTTGGTTGCTGTCATGTTTGCAAGGGCCCTGCAGAACATGGCAAGCCTGGTACCAGCTGTTCAAAAACAAAAAGGGGGAATTGTTGGGGTCTGCAGCGGGTCTGCAGACAAGTTAGTTGACTTCAAAGACTTAGCCGTGTACCTTTAAGACGGCCACAAATTGTCAGGTACGTAAACGGGGTGTGAAGAATCGGAACTTAGAACCGCAGCGTACGGGCACCTACAGCAACAGCAAAGAGCAAGCAAGAAGAAGGACACAAAATCCTATCAGGGTCTGACACCTGCACTAAGATATATAAATAGTTTGTATAAACAATAAAGGCCATTTTGTCTGAACCCAGCCACGCAGACATAGTGTTTCTTTTAAGTCCACCTCGACTTGCGTCACCGCAGACCTCGTCAGCTCTGGGGACGTTTTGTGGACGTTTGATGGATGTTTTACAGGGGCGGTCCATAGGCTAAGGGAAGAAAAGGAAGCGAGGAGGAGGAGGAGGAGGAAAATGAGAAACAAGATGAAGAGGAGGAGGAAGAATAAGGAGAAACTGGAATAGGAGGAGGGGGAGGAATGGCATGAGGGGGAGGAGGAAAGAGGAGCAGAAGGAAAAGAGAGCAGGAAGATCAAAACAGGGCAAGTAGGAAGCAGAGGAAGAGGAAGAGAAGGGGACAAAACTTCCAGGAATAACAGGAAGAAACGGGCAGCTAGCAGGAAAAGGAGGAGGTGAAGGAGCAGGAGGAGGAGGAGGAGGAAAAAAACCCCCAAACTCTCCATTGTCAGCCCATCAGAGGTCGAAGATGGAGCACCTGCTACATCTGCCGCCTGATCGATGGTCCCACGTCCCCGCCAGGGCCTGAACGCAAGGAGGGGAGCTCAGCCTCCACGGAGGCCACTTCATCCTCCCCTCGCCCCTTTCCTCCGCGCCTGGGAGGTCTCACTGCCAGTGTTTGGCCCATCTCTGGTGCTTGGCCCACCTCTGCGCTTGGACTTCTGCCCTGGGTTGGCTGCTCACAGGTGGTTAAGATGGTTTCTGCAGCAAAAACCATCGCGGGAGGCAGCAGGTTTGTGTCAGGCTGGGCGGGGGGTGGCTGGTGGCTGTCACAACGGGTGGCGGGGTCAGCAGTGGCCGCATCATTGTGATGTCACACTAGGTCTGTGACACAGCCCACGCCGGGGTACAAAAAGGGGGTGTGGGGTGGTGGTTCACTCACTCTGGAGGAGCATCTCTGGGGTGAACACAGGGAAGAGCTGCCCACGCGGCTCTTGCCATGAAGGGGCAACCCACCACTCTAAGGCAAACCAAGATGGACTTCTGGGATGGGTTGAAGCCCATCTTCATGATGCCCAGCATCACCCACAGAGGTACAAGCACCCCAGCCAGCGCAGGAGCCTTGTCAGGACCGAGAGCTGTGGCGTGGCGGGGGTGGGACACAGGTAGAGCCGGGGGACACGGGGCGTGACCTGGTTTTCCTCTGCTTTCCAGAGCAAATAACCATCTGGGACGCGGTGGCCAGCTACGTCCGACAGCAGCTCTTGCTACACAAGGTAGAGTGACCCCCGCATCTTCCTCATCCCCCCGGCTTCCCTGGGGGGACCCTGTGGCTGCGGAGCTTGGGCTGCAGCTGCTCTTTCCCTCCTCAAAAAGCAGAAAACTCCCCCCCCCCCCCCCCAAAATCCCCGCTGGGAGACAAAATAGGTCTCGGGCAAGGGTGGTGTCACCTCGGGTAGGTGGTCTTCTACCGCAGGGCTGATCCGTTGTTGAACCCTGGGTGCCCTTGAGGGGCTTCTGCCCCCGAGTCCCGCTTTTTCCACGGAGGAAAAGGAAGGAGAGGACTCGGCTTCTCCTCCCCCAGGCTCTCCCCACTGTCCCAGCTGGTGCCCCTGATGAGCGGGAGGTGGCAGGGCCTGAGGAACCGTCCTGGGGTGGAGCCAACCCCCAGCTCTTCCCTCCTCACCCTTCGTGCCCTTCTCCTCTGCTCCAGGGGGTCCGAATTCCCACCCTCGGCTACTTCGACGTGGTCCCCACACAGATGCAGGTTGGGACGAAGACTGTCACTCTCCACAAGCCCATCTTTTGCCTGTCCAGGGTCCTCAGGGACATCCACAACCTGACGGACAACAGGGACGACCTGTCTGGTAGGACAAGAGCTGCACGGTGGGGGTGAAGGGGAGGGGGGTTATCACATCCCTGGGCCAGAAGCAAACTGGCCCCTCTGCGAAGGTGGTCCGCAAACAGGACAAGGGCAGTAAGACCCCCTCAGGGAGGGCCACGGGGTCAGCGCCCTCACCCTTCTCGTGGGGTTTTTTCCAGACAATAAGGTGTTGGAGCCTGTGAAATACGCCGAGGTGGCCGCGGATGCCGACGTGTCCCGGCGCAAAGTGGAGATCTGCATCCTCGGCACCACGTCCCTCCTGTCCCAATGCCTGGGGAAGGGGAAGAGCATCGCGCTGGTCCTGCGGGACATTGGGCTGCTCCTCATCGAGGACAAGAAGGTGGAAATGAGGTTCTACTACGATTTCCTGGAAGGGATATGTGGGAAGAGAAACCTCAGGATGGCTGCGTTGTCGGTGAGCGTTTTGGATTCCCCGTGGCTCCACCAGCTCCTGCCACCACGAGTTCCTCCGTGATCGAGTGCCACGGTCACGTTGAAGGCGTCCCAGCATCTCCATGTTCCTCCATTGCAGACTCCCTGGCTGCTGGACACGGTGGTGTCCCCCATGGTACCTGTCGCTTCCTTGACTCGCAGCGGATGTGTCATCATCTTTCCCGAGTGAGTCCTTCCCCCAGCGGTCTCAGGGGTCCTGCCGCGGCTCTGCCCCGTCGTCGTTCCTGCCAACGATGGGATGGAGGAAGGATCTGAGGACACCAGGACACCTTCCCTGGGTGACCTCCTTTCCTGGGGTGCTCCTTGGGGATGGGGGATGGATGATTTGGGGGGGGGGAAACCCGGCTTTTACAGTGGTGCTGAGCTCCAGCTGGGAGCAGAGCGGAAAGGGCTGGCGGCGCCTCCGGTCACGCCACCGTCACCTCTTTGTCACCAGGTTCGAACTGCAGCTGGCGCTCAAATCGCGGTCCAAGCAGCCTCTCAAGGTCATGAGGCATGCCCTTGGTGAGGGCATGTGGAGGAAAGAAGAGGACGTGCCGCCCGCGGGGCAGGACGCAAAAGGTGAAGCGGCTCCCGGCTCCTTCCCGTAGCGCGGGCGAGCGGTGTCTGATGGGAAAACCCACCGCAACAACGCTCCAACGCCGGCGCCAACGCTTTGGGCCACGCTCGGCTTGGGGAGCGGGGCGGGATGCTCGGGCTCTTGGGGATGGCTTCACATCCCCCCTCCAAAAGAGACGTGGTCCACCTCCCCTCCTCCAAACCCCGGTGCCACCGGTGCCTTCGGCGGGCGCTGGGGAAAGGAATATACTTACATGAATATATATATTTGCATGTTTATATATTTATCTATTATTTTCTAGAATCTATATCTATTTCTATAGATAAATAGCTATATATTTATCTATAAATTGATATTTATTTTTTAAATATAAAAATTATAAATCAACGAAAATATGCATTTTAATTGAATATGTTATTAAATATAACTATTTCTGTTTATATGAATATAAATAATATAAAAGATAAAAATATATAATATATAAATCATTTAAATAATCTGAAACGTAAATATATATATAAAGATACCTTACATATATATGTAAGGTATAAAAAAATGGAAATTACAAAGGGCGATGGGTTAATCCTCGTCCTTTCCACGTCAGAGCAGGCGGGTTCGCCCGCATCCCTCAAGCCCCGCGCCGATAAAAGCGGCCACCTTAAGGGCTCCTTGTGTCCAAGCAGGGAAAAATTTTGGTGTAAATCCAAGGATTTTAGCTTTCACACCTTGCAGCCCCCCAGCTGCCGGTGCCAAGCAGCGCTGAGTGATGCGCGTCCTTCTCGCCGGTGTTGGGGGGGGCAGGGGACGGAGCGGGGTGGGCACCCGGGATGTTTTGGGACAAGGCGTGAGCACCGCTCCGCATCGTGGTGACACTCGTCTTGACGGGCTTTCCCCTTCCCGTCCGCAGCGGGATCTCCTGGTTCCAGCTCGGCTGCCGGCCAACCGGAGGAACCCCGCGGTAGGGCGTGGGCGAACATGGGGACGACGCGCCGTGTGGGGTGAGTCTGGGGGTTCGGGGCCAAGGGTCTGCGCCAGGTTCGCTGCCGACCCAGCGAGAGCCCCCAGCCCTTGTCGGGTTCACCGGTGCCTGACGGCGGCGCACGGGGGGGGGGGCACGATAGGGCTGGGGGAGCCCCCGCTTCGCGGGGGGGGGGGGGCTCCTCTCCCGCCCTTCGTGAGCGCGCGGGGGACACGGGGACAGCGCGTCAGCTGGGGGCGCCAGCTCGGGGTGGGGGGGGGGGATTTTGCCCCCAGAGCCACCACGGCCTTGGGCCAGCTCCTTGTTCGCATCCTTCCAGGCGGCTGCCGGACATCTCGGGGGCCAGGTCGCAAAAAACGACGACGAGGAGCCAACCCAGGAGCCAACTCGCGGGCAAGGGCCAAGCGCAGGCGGCAAAAGAGCAGCGGCGCAAGAGGAAACGAGGAGAAGCAACATCCTCCGTCGGAAGCAAACCCAACGGTAAAACAAGCGCATCGGTGATGCCGGAAGCCTGGGTGCCCGAGGAGCTCGTCTGCAGCGCCCCAGCTCCGCCGCCCACAAGAGCCAAGGCAGCGCAACGGCAACAGTCCAGACCTGGAAGGTTCTGGATGGAGCAGAGAGACGCGCGGCGCGGGGCGGCAGCAGAGTATGTCTTCACCACCCCCTATGCGATGGTCCTGACCTCCAGGAATCCCAGATGACCCCGCGCTGCGCCCCGAGGACCAAGCTGGTGGCCTCCAGGGTGGAGCGACGGGGGCGAAGAGCTCACGGTGCCTCCCAGGGGGGCGCCTCGCTCTGCTGGTGGGACCCCTCCGTCCCCCCGGCGTGGGGGGTGGGGGCGAGAGACCAATCAACCACCCTCGGAGCTGCGCAACGGCGGGGGGGGGGGCTTCACCGTCTGCAGCGGCCCCTCGCCCGTGTGATAGGATGCGCTTGACCCCCAGCTCCTCCCTTCGACGTCCTTGGGGTGACCTTCCCAGCCCCCGGCTCGCGGCCCAGGGGGCGACGCCCAGGGGAAGGGTCGCCGGTTGTCGGTTGCTTTTTTTTTCTGTCGCGTGGTCCGAGCCGCTTCCGAGCCCTTTGCGCCCCCCCCCCCCCCGCCGTGAGCCCCGCGCTTCCCTGCCCCCACCCGGGGGTCGCTCGCCCCCCGGGACAGGCAAGGCACGAGCAGGAGCATCCGGACAGTACAGGGCGCAGCTGCGTCGTCGTGGCGGTAACTCCACGGTGCGCGGGCGCCCGGCCGACGTCCCGGCACCTGTGAACTTGGTGGGTGACGAGGGCGACGCCCTGCGCTCGGCAGGCACGTGACCTGACGGGACGCTTGGCTGCTCCACCTGGGCGTGGCAGAACGGCCGCCCCCCACCGCGGCCCCCTGCTTATATTGCAGCGTAACAGGAAGATCATAAAATAACGGCGTTACGTGCCCACGGGCGGGTGCCGCCGAGGGCTGCGCCTCATCGCCCTGTAGTTACAAATCTAAAGTGCAGGAATGTAAAAATCTACAAAGTAAAAAAATCTAAAAAATCTACAAAGTAAAAAAAAAAAATCTAACAATCTAATCAAAAAATAAAAATCTAAAAACTTTAAAAAGCTAAAAATCTAAAAATTCTACAATCTAAAAAAATTAAATTTTAAAATTAAAGTCTAAAAACCTAAAAAGCATAAAATTACTTTTTTAAAATTAAACATTTTACAATCTAAAAAATAAAATCAAAGGAATAAAATTAAAAATCTAAAAATTAAAAATATTTTTAAATTAAAATTTTAAAAACTAATTTTTAATATTAAAAAATCTAGAAAAACAAAATTTAAAAAAATTAAAAATAAATATAAAAAATCTAAACATTGGAAAACTTTAAAATTTTTGAAATCTAAAAATTTGAAAGTATCTAAAAATTTAAAAATCTAAAAATTTTAAAATTTTAAAATCTAAAAAAATGAAATATAAAAAAATATCTAAATACCTAAAATTCTAAAAATTATAAAACTTCACAACTTTAAAAATCTAAAAATTTTAAAACAATAATCTAAAAATTTAGAAATTTTAAAATCTGAAATAAAAAATCTAAAAACCTAAAAACAATTTAAAAATTTACAAAGGTGAGGTCACTGTTTGGGTTCCAGGCAGGAGCCGCGGTGACCTTCGAGCTGCATCAGAGCTGTTGTGATCAACTCCCCCTTAAAAACAATAATCTAAAAATTTAGAAATTTAAAAATCTGAAATAAAAAACCTAAAAAACTAAAAACAATTTAAAAATTTACAAAGGTGAGGTCACTGTTTGGGTTCCAGGCAGGAGCCGCGGTGACCTTCAAGCTGCATCAGAGCTGTTGTGATCAATTCCCCCTTCGCTTCCCAACTCTTTATTTTCAATTTAAAATCTAAAACTTTCTTATTTTCCTTGGAAAATTATTTCCTTCGGGAGCCCCTCACATCACCTCGCGCTTACCTCGGGGGTCATTAACACCCACAATTAATTCCCCAGCAGCTGCGGCTCCCATTAGTCCGGGCTCCTTTTCTGTCTGGAAAAAAGGGTCATTAATTGGGGGGGGGGGAGGCGGGTATCTGGAATCCCAAAAGCTCATTAAGCACTAATCACCCCCGGGTCGCTGAGTCATGTCTTAACTCTAGTTTTAAATTTTTTTGAAATGTTAAAATTTAATATTTTGAATTTTTTTTAAAAAAATCATATTTTTAACTTGAAAAATTTTAGATTTTTTAAATTTGTATTTCTAATTTTTTCAATTTCTACAATTTTAGAATTTTGAACTTTTTAGATAACATTTTTAGATATAAAATCTTTGTATTTTTGTATTTCTAATATTGTAACATTTTTATTTTGTTAAATTTAATTCTTTATATTTTTAAATTTTTATATTTTTGTATTTCTAACATTTTAACATTTTTTGATTTTTTAACTTGTAAAATTTTAGATTTTTAAAATTTTATATTTTTTTATTTTTAGCATATTAACATTTTTTAATTTGTAATTTTAAAATCGTTAGATTTTTAAATTGTTATATTTTTGTATTCCTAACATTTTATCATTTTGTATTTCTAACATTTTAATATTTTTAGACTTATTAATTTAAAATTTTTTTAGATCTTCATATTTCTAACTAGATCGCTAAATTTTTTAACGTTTTGAAATTCTATTTTAAAGTTTTAAGATTTTTTAGATTCTTAGATTTTTAAACTGTTGGATTTTTAGAGTTTAATTTTTTAGGCTTTTAGGTTTTTAAAATTTTCGATTTACAAATTATTAGGTTTGAAGTTTTAAAAATTTTGAGATTCTCAATTTTTATATTTTTTACTTTAAAATTTAAAAACTAAAATTTTAGATTTTTAATTTTAAATATTTTTACATTTTATATTTTAAAATTTTGAAAGCAGGGACATTGGCATTCCCAGGGCACATTGAAGGGGAGCGCGGCGGTTGCCTGCACAACCCCCAGCGCCCACAGCCCCCTCCCCCACAGCGCCCCCACCCACAGCCCCCACCCACAGCCCCCACATCTCCCCGCGGGTCCCCGGGCCGGGGGAGGGGCAAGTCGTTCCCGGGGGTCACCCCCAGCTGCCCCCCGGCCCCATCACTGCTCTCAAATGGGGCCGGGGGGGGAGGGGCCGGGGGGGAACGACTGAAAAAATAAAAAATTAATTAAAAAAAAAAAATTAAAAAAGAAAATAAAAATAAAATCAATAACTAAATAAAAACAAAAAATAAAATTACAAAAATAATAAATTACTAAAAAATAATAAAAAGACTGAAAAAATAAGAGAAAATAAAATGACTAAAAATAAAAAGATGACTAAAAATTTTTTTAAAAAATTAAAAATTACTAAAAAATAGAAATAAAATCATTTAAAAATAAAATTACTATAAAAAAAAAATTTATAAATAAAAACAATTTTAAAATAAAATGACTAAAAATTAAAATTAAAAAATTACTTTAAAAGATAAGAAAAAGACTAAAAAAAATAAAATTACTAAAAAATAAATAAGATGACAAAAAAATTTAAAATTACTGAAAATAAAAATAAAATTACTAAATAAAAACAATTAAAAATTACTTTTCAAAGATAAAAAAGAAAGACTAAAAAAATAGAAAAAATAAAATTTTTAAAAATTGCTAACAAAATAGAAAATAAAAAATTAAAAATTACTACAAAATTATAAATAAATAAAATTCAAATTAAATTACTAAAAAATTAAAAATAGACTAAAAATAAAAAATAAAATTTAGATGATGAAAACAATACATTTTAAAAATTACTAAAAAAAAGAAAATAAAAAAACTAGTAAAAATATAAAAATTAAAAAAAAATAAGGGCTAAAAGAAAATAATAAATCATTTACTAAAAAATAAAATAAAAATAAAATTACTATAAAAAAGATGACTAAAAAATTTTTTTCAAATTTACTAAAAAAATTAAAGAAAATTAAAATAAAACTACTAAAAAAATAAAAGACAAAAAAACAACATAAAAATAAAATTATTAAATTAAACCCCAAGATGACTAAAAATAAAAAATAAATAATTTACTAAAAAAATAAAAATTAAATTATTTTTTTTAAAAAAAAGACAAAAAAATAAAATTACTAAATTTTTTTTTTTAAAAAAAGACGACTAAAATAATGAAAACCTGCAAAGCAGCGCGGAGCCGCGCGGCCGCTGTGACTCGGGGGGTCACCACGGGGGGGGGCCCGGGGGGGGGGAGGGGACACGACAGCCCGTTCCTGGCCCCTCCCCCCATCCGGGTGGGTCTGGGGGCCCCCCGGGGTGGGCACCGACACCAGCCTTTGCGGGGGGAGGGGGGGCCCCCACGGGGGGTGCCGCGGGGGGTCCCGGGGCTGCGGGGGGGGGGGGGGGGGGGGGGGGGGGTCTCCGACGTGGCAAGAGCCTCAGCTCGGCCCCCTCCCCCCCCCGCCCCCTCCCCCACTGCCCTCCCCCCCCCCCCCCGCCCCCCCGTTTGTCTCAATAAAACTTGCAGCCGAGTCCGCCGGTGTGCGGGGGGGGTGGGACTGGGATGGAACTGGGATGGGATGGGGGCGCAGGAGGAACTGGGATGGGACTGGGGTGGGACTGGGGTGGGGGTGGGGGGTGCAGGTGCAGGAGGAACTGGGATGGGACTGGGATGGAACTGGGATGGGATGGGGGTGCAGGAGGGACTGGGATGGGACTGGGGTGGGGGTGGGGTGGGGGTGGGGGTGCAGGAGGAACTGGGATGGGACTGGGATGGAACTGGGATGGGATGGGGGCGCGGGGGAGGGTGGGACTGGGACGCAAGAGGGGACTGGGATTGGATGGGACTGGGACTGGGATGGGGGTGCAGGAGGGACTGGGATGGCACTGGGGTGGGACTGGGATTGGATGGGACTGGGACTGGGATGGGGGTGCAGGAGGGACTGGGATGGGACTGGGGTGGGACTGGGATGGGATGGGGGCGCAGGAGGAACTGGGATGGGACTGGGGTGGGGGTGGGGTGGGATGGGACTGGGGTGGGACTGGGATGGGATGGGGGCGCAGGGGAGGGTGGGACTGGGACGCAAGAGGGGACTGGGATTGGATGGGACTGGGACTGGGATGGGGGTGCAGGAGGAACTGGGATGGGGGTGGGGTGGGGGTGGGGGTGCAGGAGGGACTGGGATGGGACCGGGGTGGGGGTGGGGTGGGATGGGACTGGGACTGGGATGGGGGTGCAGGAGGGACTGGGATGGGACTGCGGTGGGACTGGGATTGGATGGGACTGGGACTGGGATGGGGGTGCAGGAGGGACTGGGATGGGACTGGGGTGGGGGTGGGGTGGGGGTGGGGGTGCAGGAGGAACTGGGATGGCACTGGGGTGGGACTGGGATGGGATGGGACTGGGGTAGGACTGGGATGAGGGTGCAAGTGGGAACAGGGGGGGGATAGGGATGGAAGGGGGATGGGATGGGGGTGCCGGGGGGGGACTGGGACGGCACTGGGACGGCACTGGGACGGCACTGGGGACGGCACTGGGGTGGCACTGGGATGGCACTGGGATGGCACTGGGACGGCACTGGGACGGCACTGGGACGGCACTGGGACGGCACTGGGATGCAGGAGGGGAATAGGATGGGGCTGGGCTGGGGGTGCCGGGGGGGGGGCTGGGATGGCACTGGGATGGCACTGGGATGGCACTGGGATGGCACTGGGATGGCACTGGGATGCAGGAGGGGAATAGGCTGGGACCGGGACCCGCACCGGGATCGGCCGGCTGGGGGGTGGGGGAGGGGCTGCCGACGGGAGCCGGGGGGTGCGGGGCAGAGCCCCCAGGGGGGGCACCGGGCACCGGCGCCGCCGCCCCCCCCTCCCCCCCCCCCCTTCCCCCCCCCCCGTCACAGCGGCGGGGGCTGAACTTCCTGGGTCAGCGGCGGCTCCTCCCTCCGGCGGAGCCTCCCCGGCAGCCCCGAGCCGGGCACCCCTCCCCCTCCCCCTCCCGACCACCCCCCGACCACCCCCCACCCCCCCACCCCCCCCGGTAGGTACCGGGATGCCGGGACTGGGGGGGGGGGGAGGGGCGGGGAGGTGATGCTCGGGTACCAGCATCCCCAGGCGGGGGGGGGGGGGGGGGGGGGGGTCGCCGGCAGCCCCCCTGGCTCGGCCGGCAGAAGCCCCCCAGGTTGGGGGGGGGGGGGAGGGGAAGGTGGGGAGGGGGGCCCAGCCCCTGGGTGCCCCTGAGCCCCCTCCCCCCCCCCCCCTCCCCCGCAGGGGCCGTGGGGGGTCGCGGGGGCGTCATGCAGGAGAGCTACGAGGCCCTGATGCTGCTGGGTAAGGGGCTCGGCGCGCGCCCAACCCCCCCCGCCGCGCGCCACCCCCCGGCATCACCCAGGACCCCCCCCCACCCCCACCCCCACCCCCACCCCCCCCAAAGAAACCCACCCCCACGGCCGGCCGGAGCGAAAACCGGCCCCAGCCACAGGCGATGGGTGTACTGGGTGTACTGGGGCATACCGGGCAGGATGGGCTCACCGGGTGCGCTGGGCGTACTGGGAACACTGGGTGCATGGGGTGCGCTGGGCGCACTGGGCGTACTGGGCATACTGGGCAGGATGGGCTCACCGGGTGCGCTGGGTGTACTGGGAACACTGGGTGCATGGGGTGCGCTGGGCGCACTGGGCGTACTGGGCATACTGGGCAGGATGGGCTCACCGGGTGCGCTGGGCGTACTGGGCATACTGGGTGCATGGGGTGCGCTGGGCGCACTGGGCGTACTGGGCATACTGGGCAGGATGGGCTCACCGGGTGCGCTGGGCGTACTGGGCATACTGGGTGCATGGGGTGCGCTGGGCGCACTGGGCGTACTGGGCATACTGGGCAGGATGGGCTCACCGGGTGCGCTGGGCGTACTGGGAACACTGGGTGCATGGGATGCGCTGGGTGCACTGGGCGTACTGGGAACACTGGGTGCATGGGGTGCGCTGGGCGTACTGGGCGTACTGGGAACACTGGGTGCATGGGGTGCGCTGGGCGCACTGGGCGTACTGGGAACACTGGGTGCATGGGGTGCGCTGGGCGCACTGGGCGTACTGGGAACACTGGGTGCATGGGGTGCGCTGGGCGCGCTGGGCGTACTGGGAACACTGGGTGCATGGGGTGCGCTGGGCGCACTGGGCGTACTGGGAACACTGGGTGCATGGGGTGCGCTGGGTGCGCTGGGCGTACTGGGAACAATGGGCAGGATGGGCTCACCGCGTGCGCTGGGTGTACTGGGAACACTGGGTGCATGGGGTGCGCTGGGCGCACTGGGCGTACTGGGCATACTGGGCAGGATGGGCTCACCGGGTGCGCTGGGCGTACTGGGAACACTGGGTGCATGGGGTGCGCTGGGCGCACTGGGGGTACTGGGCATACTGGGCAGGATGGGCTCACCGGGTGCACTGGGCGTACTGGGAACACTGGGTGCATGGGGTGCGCTGGGCGCACTGGGCTTACTGGGAACACTGGGTGCATGGGGTGCGCTGGGCGCACTGGGGGTACTGGGCACACTGGGCAGGATGGGCTCACCGGGTGCGCTGGGCGTACTGGGAACACTGGGTGCATGGGGTGCGCTGGGTGCACTGGGCGTACTGGGAACACTGGGTGCATGGGGTGCGCTGGGCGCACTGGGGGTACTGGGCACACTGGGCAGGATGGGCTCACCGGGTGCGCCAGGCGTACTGGGAACACTGGGTGCATGGGGTGCGCTGGGTGCACTGGGCGTACTGGGAACACTGGGTGCATGGGGTGCGCTGGGCGCACTGGGCGTACTGGGCGTACTGGGCAGGATGGGCTCACCGGGTGCGCTGGGCGTACTGGGAACACTGGGTGCATGGGGTGCGCTGGGCGCACTGGGCGTACTGGGAACACTGGGTGCATGGGGTGCGCTGGGCGCACTGGGCGTACTGGGCATACTGGGCAGGATGGGCTCACCGGGTGCGCTGGGCGTACTGGGAATACTGGGTGCATGGGGTGTGCTGGGCGCACTGGGCATACTGGGCATACTGGGCAGGATGGGCTCACCGGGTGCGCTGGGCGTACTGGGAACACTGGGTGCATGGGGTGCGCTGGGCGCACTGGGCGTACTGGGAACACTGGGTGCATGGGGTGCGCTGGGCGCACTGGGCGTACTGGGCATACTGGGCAGGATGGGCTCACCGGGTGCGCTGGGCGTACTGGGAATACTGGGTGCATGGGGTGTGCTGGGCGCACTGGGCATACTGGGCATACTGGGCAGGATGGGCTCACCGGGTGTGCTGGGCGTACTGGGAACACTGGGTGCATGGGGTGCGCTGGGCGCACTGGGCATACTGGGCATACTGGGCAGGATAGGCTCACCGGGTGCGCTGGGCGTACTGGGAACACTGGGTGCATGGGGTGCGCTGGGCGCACTGGGCGTACTGGGCATACTGGGCAGGATGGGCTCACCGGGTGCGCTGGGCGTACTGGGAACACTGGGTGCATGGGGTGCGCTGGGCGTACTGGGAACACTGGGTGCATGGGATGCGCTGGGCGCACTGGGCGTACTGGGAACACTGGGTGCATGGGGTGCGCTGGGCGCACTGGGCGTACTGGGCATACTGGGCAGGATGGGCTCACCGGGTGCGCTGGGCGTACTGGGAACACTGGGTGCATGGGGTGCGCTGGGCGCACTGGGCGTACTGGGCAGGATGGGCTCACCGGGTGCGCTGGGCGTACTGGGAACACTGGGTGCATGGGGTGCGCTGGGCGCACTGGGCGTACTGGGAACACTGGGTGCATGGGGTGCGCTGGGCGCACTGGGCGTACTGGGCATACTGGGCAGGATGGGCTCACCGGGTGCGCTGGGCGTACTGGGAATACTGGGTGCATGGGGTGTGCTGGGCGCACTGGGCATACTGGGCATACTGGGCAGGATGGGCTCACCGGGTGTGCTGGGCGTACTGGGAACACTGGGTGCATGGGGTGCGCTGGGCGCACTGGGCATACTGGGCATACTGGGCAGGATGGGCTCACCGGGTGCGCTGGGCGTACTGGGAACACTGGGTGCATGGGGTGCGCTGGGCGCACTGGGGCGTACTGGGCATACTGGGCAGGATGGGCTCACCGGGTGCGCTGGGCGTACTGGGAACACTGGGTGCATGGGGTGCGCTGGGCGTACTGGGAACACTGGGTGCATGGGATGCGCTGGGCGCACTGGGCGTACTGGGAACACTGGGTGCATGGGGTGCGCTGGGCGCACTGGGCGTACTGGGCATACTGGGCAGGATGGGCTCACCGGGTGGCGCTGGGCGTACTGGGAACACTGGGTGCATGGGGTGCGCTGGGCGCACTGGGCGTACTGGGCAGGATGGGCTCACCGGGTGCGCTGGGCGTACTGGGAACACTGGGTGCATGGGGTGCGCTGGGTGCACTGGGCGTACTGGGCATACTGGGCAGGATGGGCTCACCGGGTGCGCTGGGCGTACTGGGAACACTGGGTGCATGGGGTGCGCTGGGTGCACTGGGCGTACTGGGCATACTGGGCAGGATGGGCTCACCGGGTGCGCCGGGCGTACTGGGAACACTGGGTGCATGGGGTGCGCTGGGCGCACTGGGCGTACTGGGCATACTGGGCAGGATGGGCTCACCGGGTGCGCCGGGCTTACTGGGAACACTGGGTGCATGGGGTGCGCTGGGCGTACTGGATGCTCTGGTTACCCTGGGTGCACTGGGAAAACTGGCAGTACTGGGCTCACTGGGCACACTGGGCTGACTGGGTGAACTG